>NW_027133914.1:0-151170 GCF_037392515.1 Haliotis asinina
CGCTTCGAACGGTGTATGGCATGTGCATGTGCGACGTTGAGCAAAGATGCTAGGCATGTCCGTATGTAATGCCGCATGGTAGTTCCGTCGCGACGGCGCCGGTAGCGGAAGTAGGCTTTCGTTCTAATTTCGTTATCACTCTTTGGATTTCTAATATCTATGATTCAATTGAAAGGTCTTTCCGTGGGGTTTCTGGCGATGCATAACATGCACATCTGCAATGCTGTGCATAGCTGCAAACGTCTGCATATAGTGTCGCTTCTCTACCCCGCTTGACTTCCGTCGCCGACTTATGTCGACCTAGCCAATACCTCCTTATAATTTCTCTTTCCTTTCGAAGACCCTTAACATCTATAGTGCATATGAAAGCCCGTGGAAATGGGGTTCAAGACGATGTATAACATGCCCATGTGCACTGGCATGCCAAGCTGCATACGTCTGCGTGTCATGCAGCATCTCCTGTGCGTCGCCAACACCATCAGCGCATGATCCTTTCGTTAATAATGTCTACATGCCTGATGCGACTTTTAATATCTTATATTCATTAGAAAGAGCATTTCAATTCGCTTCGAACGGTGTATGGCATGTGCATGTGCGACGTTGAGCAAAGATGCTAGGCATGTCCGTATGTAATGCCGCATGGTAGTTCCGTCGCGACGGCGCCGGTAGCGGAAGTAGGCTTTCGTTCTAATTTCGTTATCACTCTTTGGATTTCTAATATCTATGATTCAATTGAAAGGTCTTTCCGTGGGGTTTCTGGCGATGCATAACATGCACATCTGCAATGCTGTGCATAGCTGCAAACGTCTGCATATAGTGTCGCTTCTCTACCCCGCTTGACTTCCGTCGCCGACTTATGTCGACCTAGCCAATACCTAATTTATAATTTCTCTTTCCTTTCGAAGACCCTTAACATCTATAATGCATATGAAAGCCCGTGGAAATGGGGTTCAAGACGATGTATAACATGCCCATGTGCACTGGCATGCCAAGCTGCATACGTCTGCGTGTCATGCAGCATCTCCTGTGCGTCGCCAACACCATCAGCGCATGATCCTTTCGTTAATAATGTCTACATGCCTGATGCGACTTTTAATATCTTATATTCATTAGAAAGAGCATTTCAATTCGCTTCGAACGGTGTATGGCATGTGCATGTGCGACGTTGAGCAAAGATGCTAGGCATGTCCGTATGTAATGCCGCATGGTAGTTCCGTCGCGACGGCGCCGGTAGCGGAAGTAGGCTTTCGTTCTAATTTCGTTATCCCTCTTTGGATTTCTAATATCTATGATTCAATTGAAAGGTCTTTCCGTGGGGTTTCTGGCGATGCATAACATGCACATCTGCAATGCTGTGCATAGCTGCAAACGTCTGGATATAGTGTCGCTTCTCTACCCCGCTTGACTTCCGTCGCCGACTTATGTCGACCTAGCCAATACCTAATTTATAATTTCTCTTTCCTTTCGAAGACCCTTAACATCTATAGTGCATATGAAAGCCCGTGGAAATGGGGTTCAAGACGATGTATAACATGCCCATGTGCACTGGCATGCCAAGCTGCATACGTCTGCGTGTCATGCAGCATCTCCTGTGCGTCGCCAACACCATCAGCGCATGATCCTTTCGTTAATAATGTCTACATGCCTGATGCGACTTTTAATATCTTATATTCATTAGAAAGAGCATTTCAATTCGCTTCGAACGGTGTATGGCATGTGCATGTGCGACGTTGAGCAAAGATGCTAGGCATGTCCGTATGTAATGCCGCATGGTAGTTCCGTCGCGACGGCGCCGGTAGCTGAAGTAGGCTTTCGTTCTAATTTCGTTATCACTCTTTGGATTTCTAATATCTATGATTCAATTGAAAGGTCTTTCCGTGGGGTTTCTGGCGATGCATAACATGCACATCTGCAATGCTGTGCATAGCTGCAAACGTCTGCATATAGTGTCGCTTCTCTACCCCGCTTGACTTCCGTCGCCGACTTATGTCGACCTAGCCAATACCTCCTTATAATTTCTCTTTCCTTTCGAAGACCCTTAACATCTATAGTGCATATGAAAGCCCGTGGAAATGGGGTTCAAGACGATGTATAACATGCCCATGTGCACTGGCATGCCAAGCTGCATACGTCTGCGTGTCATGCAGCATCTCCTGTGCGTCGCCAACACCATCAGCGCATGATCCTTTCGTTAATAATGTCTACATGCCTGATGCGACTTTTAATATCTTATATTCATTAGAAAGAGCATTTCAATTCGCTTCGAACGGTGTATGGCATGTGCATGTGCGACGTTGAGCAAAGATGCTAGGCATGTCCGTATGTAATGCCGCATGGTAGTTCCGTCGCGACGGCGCCGGTAGCGGAAGTAGGCTTTCGTTCTAATTTCGTTATCCCTCTTTGGATTTCTAATATCTATGATTCAATTGAAAGGTCTTTCCGTGGGGTTTCTGGCGATGCATAACATGCACATCTGCAATGCTGTGCATAGCTGCAAACGTCTGCATATAGTGTCGCTTCTCTACCCCGCTTGACTTCCGTCGCCGACTTATGTCGACCTAGCCAATACCTCCTTATAATTTCTCTTTCCTTTCGAAGACCCTTAACATCTATAGTGCATATGAAAGCCCGTGGAAATGGGGTTCAAGACGATGTATAACATGCCCATGTGCACTGGCATGCCAAGCTGCATACGTCTGCGTGTCATGCAGCATCTCCTGTGCGTCGCCAACACCATCAGCGCATGATCCTTTCGTTAATAATGTCTACATGCCTGATGCGACTTTTAATATCTTATATTCATTAGAAAGAGCATTTCAATTCGCTTCGAACGGTGTATGGCATGTGCATGTGCGACGTTGAGCAAAGATGCTAGGCATGTCCGTATGTAATGCCGCATGGTAGTTCCGTCGCGCCGGCGCCGGTAGCGGAAGTAGGCTTTCGTTCTAATTTCGTTATCACTCTTTGGATTTCTAATATCTATGATTCAATTGAAAGGTCTTTCCGTGGGGTTTCTGGCGATGCATAACATGCACATCTGCAATGCTGTGCATAGCTGCAAACGTCTGCATATAGTGTCGCTTCTCTACCCCGCTTGACTTCCGTCGCCGACTTATGTCGACCTAGCCAATACCTCCTTATAATTTCTCTTTCCTTTCGAAGACCCTTAACATCTATAGTGCATATGAAAGCCCGTGGAAATGGGGTTCAAGACGATGTATAACATGCCCATGTGCACTGGCATGCCAAGCTGCATACGTCTGCGTGTCATGCAGCATCTCCTGTGCGTCGCCAACACCATCAGCGCATGATCCTTTCGTTAATAATGTCTACATGCCTGATGCGACTTTTAATATCTTATATTCATTAGAAAGAGCATTTCAATTCGCTTCGAACGGTGTATGGCATGTGCATGTGCGACGTTGAGCAAAGATGCTAGGCATGTCCGTATGTAATGCCGCATGGTAGTTCCGTCGCGACGGCGCCGGTAGCGGAAGTAGGCTTTCGTTCTAATTTCGTTATCACTCTTTGGATTTCTAATATCTATGATTCAATTGAAAGGTCTTTCCGTGGGGTTTCTGGCGATGCATAACATGCACATCTGCAATGCTGTGCATAGCTGCAAACGTCTGCATATAGTGTCGCTTCTCTACCCCGCTTGACTTCCGTCGCCGACTTATGTCGACCTAGCCAATACCTCCTTATAATTTCTCTTTCCTTTCGAAGACCCTTAACATCTATAGTGCATATGAAAGCCCGTGGAAATGGGGTTCAAGACGATGTATAACATGCCCATGTGCACTGGCATGCCAAGCTGCATACGTCTGCGTGTCATGCAGCATCTCCTGTGCGTCGCCAACACCATCAGCGCATGATCCTTTCGTTAATAATGTCTACATGCCTGATGCGACTTTTAATATCTTATATTCATTAGAAAGAGCATTTCAATTCGCTTCGAACGGTGTATGGCATGTGCATGTGCGACGTTGAGCAAAGATGCTAGGCATGTCCGTATGTAATGCCGCATGGTAGTTCCGTCGCGACGGCGCCGGTAGCGGAAGTAGGCTTTCGTTCTAATTTCGTTATCCCTCTTTGGATTTCTAATATCTATGATTCAATTGAAAGGTCTTTCCGTGGGGTTTCTGGCGATGCATAACATGCACATCTGCAATGCTGTGCATAGCTGCAAACGTCTGCATATAGTGTCGCTTCTCTACCCCGCTTGACTTCCGTCGCCGACTTATGTCGACCTAGCCAATACCTCCTTATAATTTCTCTTTCCTTTCGAAGACCCTTAACATCTATAGTGCATATGAAAGCCCGTGGAAATGGGGTTCAAGACGATGTATAACATGCCCATGTGCACTGGCATGCCAAGCTGCATACGTCTGCGTGTCATGCAGCATCTCCTGTGCGTCGCCAACACCATCAGCGCATGATCCTTTCGTTAATAATGTCTACATGCCTGATGCGACTTTTAATATCTTATATTCATTAGAAAGAGCATTTCAATTCGCTTCGAACGGTGTATGGCATGTGCATGTGCGACGTTGAGCAAAGATGCTGGGCATGTCCGTATGTAATGCCGCATGGTAGTTCCGTCGCGCCGGCGCCGGTAGCGGAAGTAGGCTTTCGTTCTAATTTCGTTATCACTCTTTGGATTTCTAATATCTATGATTCAATTGAAAGGTCTTTCCGTGGGGTTTCTGGCGATGCATAACATGCACATCTGCAATGCTGTGCATAGCTGCAAACGTCTGCATATAGTGTCGCTTCTCTACCCCGCTTGACTTCCGTCGCCGACTTATGTCGACCTAGCCAATACCTCCTTATAATTTCTCTTTCCTTTCGAAGACCCTTAACATCTATAGTGCATATGAAAGCCCGTGGAAATGGGGTTCAAGACGATGTATAACATGCCCATGTGCACTGGCATGCCAAGCTGCATACGTCTGCGTGTCATGCAGCATCTCCTGTGCGTCGCCAACACCATCAGCGCATGATCCTTTCGTTAATAATGTCTACATGCCTGATGCGACTTTTAATATCTTATATTCATTAGAAAGAGCATTTCAATTCGCTTCGAACGGTGTATGGCATGTGCATGTGCGACGTTGAGCAAAGATGCTAGGCATGTCCGTATGTAATGCCGCATGGTAGTTCCGTCGCGACGGCGCCGGTAGCGGAAGTAGGCTTTCGTTCTAATTTCGTTATCACTCTTTGGATTTCTAATATCTATGATTCAATTGAAAGGTCTTTCCGTGGGGTTTCTGGCGATGCATAACATGCACATCTGCAATGCTGTGCATAGCTGCAAACGTCTGGATATAGTGTCGCTTCTCTACCCCGCTTGACTTCCGTCGCCGACTTATGTCGACCTAGCCAATACCTAATTTATAATTTCTCTTTCCTTTCGAAGACCCTTAACATCTATAGTGCATATGAAAGCCCGTGGAAATGGGGTTCAAGACGATGTATAACATGCCCATGTGCACTGGCATGCCAAGCTGCATACGTCTGCGTGTCATGCAGCATCTCCTGTGCGTCGCCAACACCATCAGCGCATGATCCTTTCGTTAATAATGTCTACATGCCTGATGCGACTTTTAATATCTTATATTCATTAGAAAGAGCATTTCAATTCGCTTCGAACGGTGTATGGCATGTGCATGTGCGACGTTGAGCAAAGATGCTAGGCATGTCCGTATGTAATGCCGCATGGTAGTTCCGTCGCGACGGCGCCGGTAGCGGAAGTAGGCTTTCGTTCTAATTTCGTTATCCCTCTTTGGATTTCTAATATCTATGATTCAATTGAAAGGTCTTTCCGTGGGGTTTCTGGCGATGCATAACATGCACATCTGCAATGCTGTGCATAGCTGCAAACGTCTGCATATAGTGTCGCTTCTCTACCCCGCTTGACTTCCGTCGCCGACTTATGTCGACCTAGCCAATACCTCCTTATAATTTCTCTTTCCTTTCGAAGACCCTTAACATCTATAGTGCATATGAAAGCCCGTGGAAATGGGGTTCAAGACGATGTATAACATGCCCATGTGCACTGGCATGCCAAGCTGCATACGTCTGCGTGTCATGCAGCATCTCCTGTGCGTCGCCAACACCATCAGCGCATGATCCTTTCGTTAATAATGTCTACATGCCTGATGCGACTTTTAATATCTTATATTCATTAGAAAGAGCATTTCAATTCGCTTCGAACGGTGTATGGCATGTGCATGTGCGACGTTGAGCAAAGATGCTAGGCATGTCCGTATGTAATGCCGCATGGTAGTTCCGTCGCGACGGCGCCGGTAGCGGAAGTAGGCTTTCGTTCTAATTTCGTTATCCCTCTTTGGATTTCTAATATCTATGATTCAATTGAAAGGTCTTTCCGTGGGGTTTCTGGCGATGCATAACATGCACATCTGCAATGCTGTGCATAGCTGCAAACGTCTGGATATAGTGTCGCTTCTCTACCCCGCTTGACTTCCGTCGCCGACTTATGTCGACCTAGCCAATACCTAATTTATAATTTCTCTTTCCTTTCGAAGACCCTTAACATCTATAGTGCATATGAAAGCCCGTGGAAATGGGGTTCAAGACGATGTATAACATGCCCATGTGCACTGGCATGCCAAGCTGCATACGTCTGCGTGTCATGCAGCATCTCCTGTGCGTCGCCAACACCATCAGCGCATGATCCTTTCGTTAATAATGTCTACATGCCTGATGCGACTTTTAATATCTTATATTCATTAGAAAGAGCATTTCAATTCGCTTCGAACGGTGTATGGCATGTGCATGTGCGACGTTGAGCAAAGATGCTAGGCATGTCCGTATGTAATGCCGCATGGTAGTTCCGTCGCGACGGCGCCGGTAGCTGAAGTAGGCTTTCGTTCTAATTTCGTTATCACTCTTTGGATTTCTAATATCTATGATTCAATTGAAAGGTCTTTCCGTGGGGTTTCTGGCGATGCATAACATGCACATCTGCAATGCTGTGCATAGCTGCAAACGTCTGCATATAGTGTCGCTTCTCTACCCCGCTTGATTTCCGTCGCCGACTTATGTCGACCTAGCCAATACCTCCTTATAATTTCTCTTTCCTTTCGAAGACCCTTAACATCTATAGTGCATATGAAAGCCCGTGGAAATGGGGTTCAAGACGATGTATAACATGCCCATGTGCACTGGCATGCCAAGCTGCATACGTCTGCGTGTCATGCAGCATCTCCTGTGCGTCGCCAACACCATCAGCGCATGATCCTTTCGTTAATAATGTCTACATGCCTGATGCGACTTTTAATATCTTATATTCATTAGAAAGAGCATTTCAATTCGCTTCGAACGGTGTATGGCATGTGCATGTGCGACGTTGAGCAAAGATGCTAGGCATGTCCGTATGTAATGCCGCATGGTAGTTCCGTCGCGACGGCGCCGGTAGCGGAAGTAGGCTTTCGTTCTAATTTCGTTATCCCTCTTTGGATTTCTAATATCTATGATTCAATTGAAAGGTCTTTCCGTGGGGTTTCTGGCGATGCATAACATGCACATCTGCAATGCTGTGCATAGCTGCAAACGTCTGCATATAGTGTCGCTTCTCTACCCCGCTTGACTTCCGTCGCCGACTTATGTCGACCTAGCCAATACCTAATTTATAATTTCTCTTTCCTTTCGAAGACCCTTAACATCTATAGTGCATATGAAAGCCCGTGGAAATGGGGTTCAAGACGATGTATAACATGCCCATGTGCACTGGCATGCCAAGCTGCATACGTCTGCGTGTCATGCAGCATCTCCTGTGCGTCGCCAACACCATCAGCGCATGATCCTTTCGTTAATAATGTCTACATGCCTGATGCGACTTTTAATATCTTATATTCATTAGAAAGAGCATTTCAATTCGCTTCGAACGGTGTATGGCATGTGCATGTGCGACGTTGAGCAAAGATGCTAGGCATGTCCGTATGTAATGCCGCATGGTAGTTCCGTCGCGACGGCGCCGGTAGCGGAAGTAGGCTTTCGTTCTAATTTCGTTATCACTCTTTGGATTTCTAATATCTATGATTCAATTAAAAGGTCTTTCCGTGGGGTTTCTGGCGATGCATAACATGCACATCTGCAATGCTGTGCATAGCTGCAAACGTCTGCATATAGTGTCGCTTCTCTACCCCGCTTGACTTCCGTCGCCGACTTATGTCGACCTAGCCAATACCTCCTTATAATTTCTCTTTCCTTTCGAAGACCCTTAACATCTATAGTGCATATGAAAGCCCGTGGAAATGGGGTTCAAGACGATGTATAACATGCCCATGTGCACTGGCATGCCAAGCTGCATACGTCTGCGTGTCATGCAGCATCTCCTGTGCGTCGCCAACACCATCAGCGCATGATCCTTTCGTTAATAATGTCTACATGCCTGATGCGACTTTTAATATCTTATATTCATTAGAAAGAGCATTTCAATTCGCTTCGAACGGTGTATGGCATGTGCATGTGCGACGTTGAGCAAAGATGCTAGGCATGTCCGTATGTAATGCCGCATGGTAGTTCCGTCGCGCCGGCGCCGGTAGCGGAAGTAGGCTTTCGTTCTAATTTCGTTATCACTCTTTGGATTTCTAATATCTATGATTCAATTGAAAGGTCTTTCCGTGGGGTTTCTGGCGATGCATAACATGCACATCTGCAATGCTGTGCATAGCTGCAAACGTCTGGATATAGTGTCGCTTCTCTACCCCGCTTGACTTCCGTCGCCGACTTATGTCGACCTAGCCAATACCTAATTTATAATTTCTCTTTCCTTTCGAAGACCCTTAACATCTATAGTGCATATGAAAGCCCGTGGAAATGGGGTTCAAGACGATGTATAACATGCCCATGTGCACTGGCATGCCAAGCTGCATACGTCTGCGTGTCATGCAGCATCTCCTGTGCGTCGCCAACACCATCAGCGCATGATCCTTTCGTTAATAATGTCTACATGCCTGATGCGACTTTTAATATCTTATATTCATTAGAAAGAGCATTTCAATTCGCTTCGAACGGTGTATGGCATGTGCATGTGCGACGTTGAGCAAAGATGCTAGGCATGTCCGTATGTAATGCCGCATGGTAGTTCCGTCGCGACGGCGCCGGTAGCGGAAGTAGGCTTTCGTTCTAATTTCGTTATCACTCTTTGGATTTCTAATATCTATGATTCAATTGAAAGGTCTTTCCGTGGGGTTTCTGGCGATGCATAACATGCACATCTGCAATGCTGTGCATAGCTGCAAACGTCTGCATATAGTGTCGCTTCTCTACCCCGCTTGACTTCCGTCGCCGACTTATGTCGACCTAGCCAATACCTCCTTATAATTTCTCTTTCCTTTCGAAGACCCTTAACATCTATAGTGCATATGAAAGCCCGTGGAAATGGGGTTCAAGACGATGTATAACATGCCCATGTGCACTGGCATGCCAAGCTGCATACGTCTGCGTGTCATGCAGCATCTCCTGTGCGTCGCCAACACCATCAGCGCATGATCCTTTCGTTAATAATGTCTACATGCCTGATGCGACTTTTAATATCTTATATTCATTAGAAAGAGCATTTCAATTCGCTTCGAACGGTGTATGGCATGTGCATGTGCGACGTTGAGCAAAGATGCTAGGCATGTCCGTATGTAATGCCGCATGGTAGTTCCGTCGCGACGGCGCCGGTAGCGGAAGTAGGCTTTCGTTCTAATTTCGTTATCCCTCTTTGGATTTCTAATATCTATGATTCAATTGAAAGGTCTTTCCGTGGGGTTTCTGGCGATGCATAACATGCACATCTGCAATGCTGTGCATAGCTGCAAACGTCTGCATATAGTGTCGCTTCTCTACCCCGCTTGACTTCCGTCGCCGACTTATGTCGACCTAGCCAATACCTCCTTATAATTTCTCTTTCCTTTCGAAGACCCTTAACATCTATAGTGCATATGAAAGCCCGTGGAAATGGGGTTCAAGACGATGTATAACATGCCCATGTGCACTGGCATGCCAAGCTGCATACGTCTGCGTGTCATGCAGCATCTCCTGTGCGTCGCCAACACCATCAGCGCATGATCCTTTCGTTAATAATGTCTACATGCCTGATGCGACTTTTAATATCTTATATTCATTAGAAAGAGCATTTCAATTCGCTTCGAACGGTGTATGGCATGTGCATGTGCGACGTTGAGCAAAGATGCTAGGCATGTCCGTATGTAATGCCGCATGGTAGTTCCGTTGCGCCGGCGCCGGTAGCGGAAGTAGGCTTTCGTTCTAATTTCGTTATCACTCTTTGGATTTCTAATATCTATGATTCAATTGAAAGGTCTTTCCGTGGGGTTTCTGGCGATGCATAACATGCACATCTGCAATGCTGTGCATAGCTGCAAACGTCTGCATATAGTGTCGCTTCTCTACCCCGCTTGACTTCCGTCGCCGACTTATGTCGACCTAGCCAATACCTAATTTATAATTTCTCTTTCCTTTCGAAGACCCTTAACATCTATAGTGCATATGAAAGCCCGTGGAAATGGGGTTCAAGACGATGTATAACATGCCCATGTGCACTGGCATGCCAAGCTGTATACGTCTGCGTGTCATGCAGCATCTCCTGTGCGTCGCCAACACCATCAGCGCATGATCCTTTCGTTAATAATGTCTACATGCCTGATGCGACTTTTAATATCTTATATTCATTAGAAAGAGCATTTCAATTCGCTTCGAACCGTGTATGGCATGTGCATGTGCGACGTTGAGCAAAGATGCTAGGCATGTCCGTATGTAATGCCGCATGGTAGTTCCGTCGCGACGGCGCTGGTAGCGGAAGTAGGCTTTCGTTCTAATTTCGTTATCACTCTTTGGATTTCTAATATCTATGATTCAATTGAAAGGTCTTTCCGTGGGGTTTCTGGCGATGCATAACATGCACATCTGCAATGCTGTGCATAGCTGCAAACGTCTGCATATAGTGTCGCTTCTCTACCCCGCTTGACTTCCGTCGCCGACTTATGTCGACCTAGCCAATACCTCCTTATAATTTCTCTTTCCTTTCGAAGACCCTTAACATCTATAGTGCATATGAAAGCCCGTGGAAATGGGGTTCAAGACGATGTATAACATGCCCATGTGCACTGGCATGCCAAGCTGCATACGTCTGCGTGTCATGCAGCATCTCCTGTGCGTCGCCAACACCATCAGCGCATGATCCTTTCGTTAATAATGTCTACATGCCTGATGCGACTTTTAATATCTTATATTCATTAGAAAGAGCATTTCAATTCGCTTCGAACGGTGTATGGCATGTGCATGTGCGACGTTGAGCAAAGATGCTAGGCATGTCCGTATGTAATGCCGCATGGTAGTTCCGTCGCGACGGCGCCGGTAGCGGAAGTAGGCTTTCGTTCTAATTTCGTTATCACTCTTTGGATTTCTAATATCTATGATTCAATTGAAAGGTCTTTCCGTGGGGTTTCTGGCGATGCATAACATGCACATCTGCAATGCTGTGCATAGCTGCAAACGTCTGGATATAGTGTCGCTTCTCTACCCCGCTTGACTTCCGTCGCCGACTTATGTCGACCTAGCCAATACCTAATTTATAATTTCTCTTTCCTTTCGAAGACCCTTAACATCTATAGTGCATATGAAAGCCCGTGGAAATGGGGTTCAAGACGATGTATAACATGCCCATGTGCACTGGCATGCCAAGCTGGAAACGTCTGCATATAGTGTCGCTTCTCTACCCCGCTTGACTTCCATCGCCGACTTATGTCGACCTAGCCAATACCTCCTTATAATTTCTCTTTCCTTTCGAAGACCCTTAACATCTATAGTGCATATGAAAGCCCGTGGAAATGGGGTTCAAGACGATGTATAACATGCCCATGTGCACTGGCATGCCAAGCTGCATACGTCTGCGTGTCATGCAGCATCTCCTGTGCGTCGCCAACACCATCAGCGCATGATCCTTTCGTTAATAATGTCTACATGCCTGATGCGACTTTTAATATCTTATATTCATTAGAAAGAGCATTTCAATTCGCTTCGAACGGTGTATGGCATGTGCATGTGCGACGTTGAGCAAAGATGCTAGGCATGTCCGTATGTAATGCCGCATGGTAGTTCCGTCGCGCCGGCGCCGGTAGCGGAAGTAGGCTTTCGTTCTAATTTCGTTATCACTCTTTGGATTTCTAATATCTATGATTCAATTGAAAGGTCTTTCCGTGGGGTTTCTGGCAATGCATAACATGCACATCTGCAATGCTGTGTATAGCTGCAAACGTCTGCATATAGTGTCGCTTCTCTATCCCGCTTGACTTCCGTCGCCGACTTATGTCGACCTAGCCAATACCTCCTTATAATTTCTCTTTCCTTTCGAAGACCCTTAACATCTATAGTGCACATGAAAGCCCGTGGAAATGGGGTTCAAGACGATGTATAACATGCCCATGTGCACTGGCATGCCAAGCTGCAAACGTCTGCATATAGTGTCGCTTCTCTACCCCGCTTGACTTCCATCGCCGACTTATGTCGACCTAGCCAATACCTCCTTATAATTTCTCTTTCCTTTCGAAGACCCTTAACATCTATAGTGCATATGAAAGCCCGTGGAAATGGGGTTCAAGACGATGTATAACATGCCCATGTGCACTGGCATGCCAAGCTGCATACGTCTGCGTGTCATGCAGCATCTCCTGTGCGTCGCCAACACCATCAGCGCATGATCCTTTCGTTAATAATGTCTACATGCCTGATGCGACTTTTAATATCTTATATTCATTAGAAAGAGCATTTCAATTCGCTTCGAACGGTGTATGGCATGTGCATGTGCGACGTTGAGCAAAGATGCTAGGCATGTCCGTATGTAATGCCGCATGGTAGTTCCGTCGCGACGGCGCCGGTAGCGGAAGTAGGCTTTCGTTCTAATTTCGTTATCACTCTTTGGATTTCTAATATCTATGATTCAATTGAAAGGTCTTTCCGTGGGGTTTCTGGCGATGCATAACATGCACATCTGCAATGCTGTGCATAGCTGCAAACGTCTGGATATAGTGTCGCTTCTCTACCCCGCTTGACTTCCGTCGCCGACTTATGTCGACCTAGCCAATACCTAATTTATAATTTCTCTTTCCTTTCGAAGACCCTTAACATCTATAGTGCATATGAAAGCCCGTGGAAATGGGGTTCAAGACGATGTATAACATGCCCATGTGCACTGGCATGCCAAGCTGCATACGTCTGCGTGTCATGCAGCATCTCCTGTGCGTCGCCAACACCATCAGCGCATGATCCTTTCGTTAATAATGTCTACATGCCTGATGCGACTTTTAATATCTTATATTCATTAGAAAGAGCATTTCAATTCGCTTCGAACGGTGTATGGCATGTGCATGTGCGACGTTGAGCAAAGATGCTAGGCATGTCCGTATGTAATGCCGCATGGTAGTTCCGTCGCGACGGCGCCGGTAGCGGAAGTAGGCTTTCGTTCTAATTTCGTTATCACTCTTTGGATTTCTAATATCTATGATTCAATTGAAAGGTCTTTCCGTGGGGTTTCTGGCGATGCATAACATGCACATCTGCAATGCTGTGCATAGCTGCAAACGTCTGCATATAGTGTCGCTTCTCTACCCCGCTTGACTTCCGTCGCCGACTTATGTCGACCTAGCCAATACCTCCTTATAATTTCTCTTTCCTTTCGAAGACCCTTAACATCTATAGTGCATATGAAAGCCCGTGGAAATGGGGTTCAAGACGATGTATAACATGCCCATGTGCACTGGCATGCCAAGCTGTATACGTCTGCGTGTCATGCAGCATCTCCTGTGCGTCGCCAACACCATCAGCGCATGATCCTTTCGTTAATAATGTCTACATGCCTGATGCGACTTTTAATATCTTATATTCATTAGAAAGAGCATTTCAATTCGCTTCGAACCGTGTATGGCATGTGCATGTGCGACGTTGAGCAAAGATGCTAGGCATGTCCGTATGTAATGCCGCATGGTAGTTCCGTCGCGACGGCGCTGGTAGCGGAAGTAGGCTTTCGTTCTAATTTCGTTATCACTCTTTGGATTTCTAATATCTATGATTCAATTGAAAGGTCTTTCCGTGGGGTTTCTGGCGATGCATAACATGCACATCTGCAATGCTGTGCATAGCTGCAAACGTCTGCATATAGTGTCGCTTCTCTACCCCGCTTGACTTCCGTCGCCGACTTATGTCGACCTAGCCAATACCTCCTTATAATTTCTCTTTCCTTTCGAAGACCCTTAACATCTATAGTGCATATGAAAGCCCGTGGAAATGGGGTTCAAGACGATGTATAACATGCCCATGTGCACTGGCATGCCAAGCTGCATACGTCTGCGTGTCATGCAGCATCTCCTGTGCGTCGCCAACACCATCAGCGCATGATCCTTTCGTTAATAATGTCTACATGCCTGATGCGACTTTTAATATCTTATATTCATTAGAAAGAGCATTTCAATTCGCTTCGAACGGTGTATGGCATGTGCATGTGCGACGTTGAGCAAAGATGCTAGGCATGTCCGTATGTAATGCCGCATGGTAGTTCCGTCGCGACGGCGCCGGTAGCGGAAGTAGGCTTTCGTTCTAATTTCGTTATCACTCTTTGGATTTCTAATATCTATGATTCAATTGAAAGGTCTTTCCGTGGGGTTTCTGGCGATGCATAACATGCACATCTGCAATGCTGTGCATAGCTGCAAACGTCTGGATATAGTGTCGCTTCTCTACCCCGCTTGACTTCCGTCGCCGACTTATGTCGACCTAGCCAATACCTAATTTATAATTTCTCTTTCCTTTCGAAGACCCTTAACATCTATAGTGCATATGAAAGCCCGTGGAAATGGGGTTCAAGACGATGTATAACATGCCCATGTGCACTGGCATGCCAAGCTGGAAACGTCTGCATATAGTGTCGCTTCTCTACCCCGCTTGACTTCCATCGCCGACTTATGTCGACCTAGCCAATACCTCCTTATAATTTCTCTTTCCTTTCGAAGACCCTTAACATCTATAGTGCATATGAAAGCCCGTGGAAATGGGGTTCAAGACGATGTATAACATGCCCATGTGCACTGGCATGCCAAGCTGCATACGTCTGCGTGTCATGCAGCATCTCCTGTGCGTCGCCAACACCATCAGCGCATGATCCTTTCGTTAATAATGTCTACATGCCTGATGCGACTTTTAATATCTTATATTCATTAGAAAGAGCATTTCAATTCGCTTCGAACGGTGTATGGCATGTGCATGTGCGACGTTGAGCAAAGATGCTAGGCATGTCCGTATGTAATGCCGCATGGTAGTTCCGTCGCGCCGGCGCCGGTAGCGGAAGTAGGCTTTCGTTCTAATCTCGTTATCACTCTTTGGATTTCTAATATCTATGATTCAATTGAAAGGTCTTTCCGTGGGGTTTCTGGCAATGCATAACATGCACATCTGCAATGCTGTGTATAGCTGCAAACGTCTGCATATAGTGTCGCTTCTCTATCCCGCTTGACTTCCGTCGCCGACTTATGTCGACCTAGCCAATACCTCCTTATAATTTCTCTTTCCTTTCGAAGACCCTTAACATCTATAGTGCACATGAAAGCCCGTGGAAATGGGGTTCAAGACGATGTATAACATGCCCATGTGCACTGGCATGCCAAGCTGCAAACGTCTGCATATAGTGTCGCTTCTCTACCCCGCTTGACTTCCATCGCCGACTTATGTCGACCTAGCCAATACCTCCTTATAATTTCTCTTTCCTTTCGAAGACCCTTAACATCTATAGTGCATATGAAAGCCCGTGGAAATGGGGTTCAAGACGATGTATAACATGCCCATGTGCACTGGCATGCCAAGCTGCATACGTCTGCGTGTCATGCAGCATCTCCTGTGCGTCGCCAACACCATCAGCGCATGATCCTTTCGTTAATAATGTCTACATGCCTGATGCGACTTTTAATATCTTATATTCATTAGAAAGAGCATTTCAATTCGCTTCGAACGGTGTATGGCATGTGCATGTGCGACGTTGAGCAAAGATGCTAGGCATGTCCGTATGTAATGCCGCATGGTAGTTCCGTCGCGACGGCGCCGGTAGCGGAAGTAGGCTTTCGTTCTAATTTCGTTATCACTCTTTGGATTTCTAATATCTATGATTCAATTGAAAGGTCTTTCCGTGGGGTTTCTGGCGATGCATAACATGCACATCTGCAATGCTGTGCATAGCTGCAAACGTCTGGATATAGTGTCGCTTCTCTACCCCGCTTGACTTCCGTCGCCGACTTATGTCGACCTAGCCAATACCTAATTTATAATTTCTCTTTCCTTTCGAAGACCCTTAACATCTATAGTGCATATGAAAGCCCGTGGAAATGGGGTTCAAGACGATGTATAACATGCCCATGTGCACTGGCATGCCAAGCTGCATACGTCTGCGTGTCATGCAGCATCTCCTGTGCGTCGCCAACACCATCAGCGCATGATCCTTTCGTTAATAATGTCTACATGCCTGATGCGACTTTTAATATCTTATATTCATTAGAAAGAGCATTTCAATTCGCTTCGAACGGTGTATGGCATGTGCATGTGCGACGTTGAGCAAAGATGCTAGGCATGTCCGTATGTAATGCCGCATGGTAGTTCCGTTGCGCCGGCGCCGGTAGCGGAAGTAGGCTTTCGTTCTAATTTCGTTATCACTCTTTGGATTTCTAATATCTATGATTCAATTGAAAGGTCTTTCCGTGGGGTTTCTGGCGATGCATAACATGCACATCTGCAATGCTGTGCATAGCTGCAAACGTCTGCATATAGTGTCGCTTCTCTACCCCGCTTGACTTCCGTCGCCGACTTATGTCGACCTAGCCAATACCTAATTTATAATTTCTCTTTCCTTTCGAAGACCCTTAACATCTATAGTGCATATGAAAGCCCGTGGAAATGGGGTTCAAGACGATGTATAACATGCCCATGTGCACTGGCATGCCAAGCTGTATACGTCTGCGTGTCATGCAGCATCTCCTGTGCGTCGCCAACACCATCAGCGCATGATCCTTTCGTTAATAATGTCTACATGCCTGATGCGACTTTTAATATCTTATATTCATTAGAAAGAGCATTTCAATTCGCTTCGAACCGTGTATGGCATGTGCATGTGCGACGTTGAGCAAAGATGCTAGGCATGTCCGTATGTAATGCCGCATGGTAGTTCCGTCGCGACGGCGCTGGTAGCGGAAGTAGGCTTTCGTTCTAATTTCGTTATCACTCTTTGGATTTCTAATATCTATGATTCAATTGAAAGGTCTTTCCGTGGGGTTTCTGGCGATGCATAACATGCACATCTGCAATGCTGTGCATAGCTGCAAACGTCTGCATATAGTGTCGCTTCTCTACCCCGCTTGACTTCCGTCGCCGACTTATGTCGACCTAGCCAATACCTCCTTATAATTTCTCTTTCCTTTCGAAGACCCTTAACATCTATAGTGCATATGAAAGCCCGTGGAAATGGGGTTCAAGACGATGTATAACATGCCCATGTGCACTGGCATGCCAAGCTGCATACGTCTGCGTGTCATGCAGCATCTCCTGTGCGTCGCCAACACCATCAGCGCATGATCCTTTCGTTAATAATGTCTACATGCCTGATGCGACTTTTAATATCTTATATTCATTAGAAAGAGCATTTCAATTCGCTTCGAACGGTGTATGGCATGTGCATGTGCGACGTTGAGCAAAGATGCTAGGCATGTCCGTATGTAATGCCGCATGGTAGTTCCGTCGCGACGGCGCCGGTAGCGGAAGTAGGCTTTCGTTCTAATTTCGTTATCACTCTTTGGATTTCTAATATCTATGATTCAATTGAAAGGTCTTTCCGTGGGGTTTCTGGCGATGCATAACATGCACATCTGCAATGCTGTGCATAGCTGCAAACGTCTGGATATAGTGTCGCTTCTCTACCCCGCTTGACTTCCGTCGCCGACTTATGTCGACCTAGCCAATACCTAATTTATAATTTCTCTTTCCTTTCGAAGACCCTTAACATCTATAGTGCATATGAAAGCCCGTGGAAATGGGGTTCAAGACGATGTATAACATGCCCATGTGCACTGGCATGCCAAGCTGGAAACGTCTGCATATAGTGTCGCTTCTCTACCCCGCTTGACTTCCATCGCCGACTTATGTCGACCTAGCCAATACCTCCTTATAATTTCTCTTTCCTTTCGAAGACCCTTAACATCTATAGTGCATATGAAAGCCCGTGGAAATGGGGTTCAAGACGATGTATAACATGCCCATGTGCACTGGCATGCCAAGCTGCATACGTCTGCGTGTCATGCAGCATCTCCTGTGCGTCGCCAACACCATCAGCGCATGATCCTTTCGTTAATAATGTCTACATGCCTGATGCGACTTTTAATATCTTATATTCATTAGAAAGAGCATTTCAATTCGCTTCGAACGGTGTATGGCATGTGCATGTGCGACGTTGAGCAAAGATGCTAGGCATGTCCGTATGTAATGCCGCATGGTAGTTCCGTCGCGCCGGCGCCGGTAGCGGAAGTAGGCTTTCGTTCTAATTTCGTTATCACTCTTTGGATTTCTAATATCTATGATTCAATTGAAAGGTCTTTCCGTGGGGTTTCTGGCAATGCATAACATGCACATCTGCAATGCTGTGTATAGCTGCAAACGTCTGCATATAGTGTCGCTTCTCTATCCCGCTTGACTTCCGTCGCCGACTTATGTCGACCTAGCCAATACCTCCTTATAATTTCTCTTTCCTTTCGAAGACCCTTAACATCTATAGTGCACATGAAAGCCCGTGGAAATGGGGTTCAAGACGATGTATAACATGCCCATGTGCACTGGCATGCCAAGCTGCAAACGTCTGCATATAGTGTCGCTTCTCTACCCCGCTTGACTTCCATCGCCGACTTATGTCGACCTAGCCAATACCTCCTTATAATTTCTCTTTCCTTTCGAAGACCCTTAACATCTATAGTGCATATGAAAGCCCGTGGAAATGGGGTTCAAGACGATGTATAACATGCCCATGTGCACTGGCATGCCAAGCTGCATACGTCTGCGTGTCATGCAGCATCTCCTGTGCGTCGCCAACACCATCAGCGCATGATCCTTTCGTTAATAATGTCTACATGCCTGATGCGACTTTTAATATCTTATATTCATTAGAAAGAGCATTTCAATTCGCTTCGAACGGTGTATGGCATGTGCATGTGCGACGTTGAGCAAAGATGCTAGGCATGTCCGTATGTAATGCCGCATGGTAGTTCCGTCGCGACGGCGCCGGTAGCGGAAGTAGGCTTTCGTTCTAATTTCGTTATCACTCTTTGGATTTCTAATATCTATGATTCAATTGAAAGGTCTTTCCGTGGGGTTTCTGGCGATGCATAACATGCACATCTGCAATGCTGTGCATAGCTGCAAACGTCTGGATATAGTGTCGCTTCTCTACCCCGCTTGACTTCCGTCGCCGACTTATGTCGACCTAGCCAATACCTAATTTATAATTTCTCTTTCCTTTCGAAGACCCTTAACATCTATAGTGCATATGAAAGCCCGTGGAAATGGGGTTCAAGACGATGTATAACATGCCCATGTGCACTGGCATGCCAAGCTGCATACGTCTGCGTGTCATGCAGCATCTCCTGTGCGTCGCCAACACCATCAGCGCATGATCCTTTCGTTAATAATGTCTACATGCCTGATGCGACTTTTAATATCTTATATTCATTAGAAAGAGCATTTCAATTCGCTTCGAACGGTGTATGGCATGTGCATGTGCGACGTTGAGCAAAGATGCTAGGCATGTCCGTATGTAATGCCGCATGGTAGTTCCGTCGCGACGGCGCCGGTAGCGGAAGTAGGCTTTCGTTCTAATTTCGTTATCACTCTTTGGATTTCTAATATCTATGATTCAATTGAAAGGTCTTTCCGTGGGGTTTCTGGCGATGCATAACATGCACATCTGCAATGCTGTGCATAGCTGCAAACGTCTGCATATAGTGTCGCTTCTCTACCCCGCTTGACTTCCGTCGCCGACTTATGTCGACCTAGCCAATACCTCCTTATAATTTCTCTTTCCTTTCGAAGACCCTTAACATCTATAGTGCATATGAAAGCCCGTGGAAATGGGGTTCAAGACGATGTATAACATGCCCATGTGCACTGGCATGCCAAGCTGTATACGTCTGCGTGTCATGCAGCATCTCCTGTGCGTCGCCAACACCATCAGCGCATGATCCTTTCGTTAATAATGTCTACATGCCTGATGCGACTTTTAATATCTTATATTCATTAGAAAGAGCATTTCAATTCGCTTCGAACCGTGTATGGCATGTGCATGTGCGACGTTGAGCAAAGATGCTAGGCATGTCCGTATGTAATGCCGCATGGTAGTTCCGTCGCGACGGCGCTGGTAGCGGAAGTAGGCTTTCGTTCTAATTTCGTTATCACTCTTTGGATTTCTAATATCTATGATTCAATTGAAAGGTCTTTCCGTGGGGTTTCTGGCGATGCATAACATGCACATCTGCAATGCTGTGCATAGCTGCAAACGTCTGCATATAGTGTCGCTTCTCTACCCCGCTTGACTTCCGTCGCCGACTTATGTCGACCTAGCCAATACCTCCTTATAATTTCTCTTTCCTTTCGAAGACCCTTAACATCTATAGTGCATATGAAAGCCCGTGGAAATGGGGTTCAAGACGATGTATAACATGCCCATGTGCACTGGCATGCCAAGCTGCATACGTCTGCGTGTCATGCAGCATCTCCTGTGCGTCGCCAACACCATCAGCGCATGATCCTTTCGTTAATAATGTCTACATGCCTGATGCGACTTTTAATATCTTATATTCATTAGAAAGAGCATTTCAATTCGCTTCGAACGGTGTATGGCATGTGCATGTGCGACGTTGAGCAAAGATGCTAGGCATGTCCGTATGTAATGCCGCATGGTAGTTCCGTCGCGACGGCGCCGGTAGCGGAAGTAGGCTTTCGTTCTAATTTCGTTATCACTCTTTGGATTTCTAATATCTATGATTCAATTGAAAGGTCTTTCCGTGGGGTTTCTGGCGATGCATAACATGCACATCTGCAATGCTGTGCATAGCTGCAAACGTCTGGATATAGTGTCGCTTCTCTACCCCGCTTGACTTCCGTCGCCGACTTATGTCGACCTAGCCAATACCTAATTTATAATTTCTCTTTCCTTTCGAAGACCCTTAACATCTATAGTGCATATGAAAGCCCGTGGAAATGGGGTTCAAGACGATGTATAACATGCCCATGTGCACTGGCATGCCAAGCTGGAAACGTCTGCATATAGTGTCGCTTCTCTACCCCGCTTGACTTCCATCGCCGACTTATGTCGACCTAGCCAATACCTCCTTATAATTTCTCTTTCCTTTCGAAGACCCTTAACATCTATAGTGCATATGAAAGCCCGTGGAAATGGGGTTCAAGACGATGTATAACATGCCCATGTGCACTGGCATGCCAAGCTGCATACGTCTGCGTGTCATGCAGCATCTCCTGTGCGTCGCCAACACCATCAGCGCATGATCCTTTCGTTAATAATGTCTACATGCCTGATGCGACTTTTAATATCTTATATTCATTAGAAAGAGCATTTCAATTCGCTTCGAACGGTGTATGGCATGTGCATGTGCGACGTTGAGCAAAGATGCTAGGCATGTCCGTATGTAATGCCGCATGGTAGTTCCGTCGCGCCGGCGCCGGTAGCGGAAGTAGGCTTTCGTTCTAATCTCGTTATCACTCTTTGGATTTCTAATATCTATGATTCAATTGAAAGGTCTTTCCGTGGGGTTTCTGGCAATGCATAACATGCACATCTGCAATGCTGTGTATAGCTGCAAACGTCTGCATATAGTGTCGCTTCTCTATCCCGCTTGACTTCCGTCGCCGACTTATGTCGACCTAGCCAATACCTCCTTATAATTTCTCTTTCCTTTCGAAGACCCTTAACATCTATAGTGCACATGAAAGCCCGTGGAAATGGGGTTCAAGACGATGTATAACATGCCCATGTGCACTGGCATGCCAAGCTGCAAACGTCTGCATATAGTGTCGCTTCTCTACCCCGCTTGACTTCCATCGCCGACTTATGTCGACCTAGCCAATACCTCCTTATAATTTCTCTTTCCTTTCGAAGACCCTTAACATCTATAGTGCATATGAAAGCCCGTGGAAATGGGGTTCAAGACGATGTATAACATGCCCATGTGCACTGGCATGCCAAGCTGCATACGTCTGCGTGTCATGCAGCATCTCCTGTGCGTCGCCAACACCATCAGCGCATGATCCTTTCGTTAATAATGTCTACATGCCTGATGCGACTTTTAATATCTTATATTCATTAGAAAGAGCATTTCAATTCGCTTCGAACGGTGTATGGCATGTGCATGTGCGACGTTGAGCAAAGATGCTAGGCATGTCCGTATGTAATGCCGCATGGTAGTTCCGTCGCGACGGCGCCGGTAGCGGAAGTAGGCTTTCGTTCTAATTTCGTTATCACTCTTTGGATTTCTAATATCTATGATTCAATTGAAAGGTCTTTCCGTGGGGTTTCTGGCGATGCATAACATGCACATCTGCAATGCTGTGCATAGCTGCAAACGTCTGGATATAGTGTCGCTTCTCTACCCCGCTTGACTTCCGTCGCCGACTTATGTCGACCTAGCCAATACCTAATTTATAATTTCTCTTTCCTTTCGAAGACCCTTAACATCTATAGTGCATATGAAAGCCCGTGGAAATGGGGTTCAAGACGATGTATAACATGCCCATGTGCACTGGCATGCCAAGCTGCATACGTCTGCGTGTCATGCAGCATCTCCTGTGCGTCGCCAACACCATCAGCGCATGATCTTTTCGTTAATAATGTCTACATGCCTGATGCGACTTTTAATATCTTATATTCATTAGAAAGAGCATTTCAATTCGCTTCGAACGGTGTATGGCATGTGCATGTGCGACGTTGAGCAAAGATGCTAGGCATGTCCGTATGTAATGCCGCATGGTAGTTCCGTCGCGACGGCGCCGGTAGCGGAAGTAGGCTTTCGTTCTAATTTCGTTATCACTCTTTGGATTTCTAATATCTATGATTCAATTGAAAGGTCTTTCCGTGGGGTTTCTGGCGATGCATAACATGCACATCTGCAATGCTGTGCATAGCTGCAAACGTCTGCATATAGTGTCGCTTCTCTACCCCGCTTGACTTCCGTCGCCGACTTATGTCGACCTAGCCAATACCTCCTTATAATTTCTCTTTCCTTTCGAAGACCCTTAACATCTATAGTGCATATGAAAGCCCGTGGAAATGGGGTTCAAGACGATGTATAACATGCCCATGTGCACTGGCATGCCAAGCTGCATACGTCTGCGTGTCATGCAGCATCTCCTGTGCGTCGCCAACACCATCAGCGCATGATCCTTTCGTTAATAATGTCTACATGCCTGATGCGACTTTTAATATCTTATATTCATTAGAAAGAGCATTTCAATTCGCTTCGAACGGTGTATGGCATGTGCATGTGCGACGTTGAGCAAAGATGCTAGGCATGTCCGTATGTAATGCCGCATGGTAGTTCCGTCGCGACGGCGCCGGTAGCGGAAGTAGGCTTTCGTTCTAATTTCGTTATCACTCTTTGGATTTCTAATATCTATGATTCAATTGAAAGGTCTTTCCGTGGGGTTTCTGGCGATGCATAACATGCACATCTGCAATGCTGTGCATAGCTGCAAACGTCTGGATATAGTGTCGCTTCTCTACCCCGCTTGACTTCCGTCGCCGACTTATGTCGACCTAGCCAATACCTAATTTATAATTTCTCTTTCCTTTCGAAGACCCTTAACATCTATAGTGCATATGAAAGCCCGTGGAAATGGGGTTCAAGACGATGTATAACATGCCCATGTGCACTGGCATGCCAAGCTGGAAACGTCTGCATATAGTGTCGCTTCTCTACCCCGCTTGACTTCCGTCGCCGACTTATGTCGACCTAGCCAATACCTAATTTATAATTTCTCTTTCCTTTCGAAGACCCTTAACATCTATAGTGCATATGAAAGCCCGTGGAAATGGGGTTCAAGACGATGTATAACATGCCCATGTGCACTGGCATGCCAAGCTGGAAACGTCTGCATATAGTGTCGCTTCTCTACCCCGCTTGACTTCCATCGCCGACTTATGTCGACCTAGCCAATACCTCCTTATAATTTCTCTTTCCTTTCGAAGACCCTTAACATCTATAGTGCATATGAAAGCCCGTGGAAATGGGGTTCAAGACGATGTATAACATGCCCATGTGCACTGGCATGCCAAGCTGCATACGTCTGCGTGTCATGCAGCATCTCCTGTGCGTCGCCAACACCATCAGCGCATGATCCTTTCGTTAATAATGTCTACATGCCTGATGCGACTTTTAATATCTTATATTCATTAGAAAGAGCATTTCAATTCGCTTCGAACGGTGTATGGCATGTGCATGTGCGACGTTGAGCAAAGATGCTAGGCATGTCCGTATGTAATGCCGCATGGTAGTTCCGTCGCGCCGGCGCCGGTAGCGGAAGTAGGCTTTCGTTCTAATTTCGTTATCACTCTTTGGATTTCTAATATCTATGATTCAATTGAAAGGTCTTTCCGTGGGGTTTCTGGCAATGCATAACATGCACATCTGCAATGCTGTGTATAGCTGCAAACGTCTGCATATAGTGTCGCTTCTCTATCCCGCTTGACTTCCGTCGCCGACTTATGTCGACCTAGCCAATACCTCCTTATAATTTCTCTTTCCTTTCGAAGACCCTTAACATCTATAGTGCACATGAAAGCCCGTGGAAATGGGGTTCAAGACGATGTATAACATGCCCATGTGCACTGGCATGCCAAGCTGCAAACGTCTGCATATAGTGTCGCTTCTCTACCCCGCTTGACTTCCATCGCCGACTTATGTCGACCTAGCCAATACCTCCTTATAATTTCTCTTTCCTTTCGAAGACCCTTAACATCTATAGTGCATATGAAAGCCCGTGGAAATGGGGTTCAAGACGATGTATAACATGCCCATGTGCACTGGCATGCCAAGCTGCATACGTCTGCGTGTCATGCAGCATCTCCTGTGCGTCGCCAACACCATCAGCGCATGATCCTTTCGTTAATAATGTCTACATGCCTGATGCGACTTTTAATATCTTATATTCATTAGAAAGAGCATTTCAATTCGCTTCGAACGGTGTATGGCATGTGCATGTGCGACGTTGAGCAAAGATGCTAGGCATGTCCGTATGTAATGCCGCATGGTAGTTCCGTCGCGACGGCGCCGGTAGCGGAAGTAGGCTTTCGTTCTAATTTCGTTATCACTCTTTGGATTTCTAATATCTATGATTCAATTGAAAGGTCTTTCCGTGGGGTTTCTGGCGATGCATAACATGCACATCTGCAATGCTGTGCATAGCTGCAAACGTCTGGATATAGTGTCGCTTCTCTACCCCGCTTGACTTCCGTCGCCGACTTATGTCGACCTAGCCAATACCTAATTTATAATTTCTCTTTCCTTTCGAAGACCCTTAACATCTATAGTGCATATGAAAGCCCGTGGAAATGGGGTTCAAGACGATGTATAACATGCCCATGTGCACTGGCATGCCAAGCTGCATACGTCTGCGTGTCATGCAGCATCTCCTGTGCGTCGCCAACACCATCAGCGCATGATCCTTTCGTTAATAATGTCTACATGCCTGATGCGACTTTTAATATCTTATATTCATTAGAAAGAGCATTTCAATTCGCTTCGAACGGTGTATGGCATGTGCATGTGCGACGTTGAGCAAAGATGCTAGGCATGTCCGTATGTAATGCCGCATGGTAGTTCCGTCGCGACGGCGCCGGTAGCGGAAGTAGGCTTTCGTTCTAATTTCGTTATCACTCTTTGGATTTCTAATATCTATGATTCAATTGAAAGGTCTTTCCGTGGGGTTTCTGGCGATGCATAACATGCACATCTGCAATGCTGTGCATAGCTGCAAACGTCTGCATATAGTGTCGCTTCTCTACCCCGCTTGACTTCCGTCGCCGACTTATGTCGACCTAGCCAATACCTCCTTATAATTTCTCTTTCCTTTCGAAGACCCTTAACATCTATAGTGCATATGAAAGCCCGTGGAAATGGGGTTCAAGACGATGTATAACATGCCCATGTGCACTGGCATGCCAAGCTGTATACGTCTGCGTGTCATGCAGCATCTCCTGTGCGTCGCCAACACCATCAGCGCATGATCCTTTCGTTAATAATGTCTACATGCCTGATGCGACTTTTAATATCTTATATTCATTAGAAAGAGCATTTCAATTCGCTTCGAACCGTGTATGGCATGTGCATGTGCGACGTTGAGCAAAGATGCTAGGCATGTCCGTATGTAATGCCGCATGGTAGTTCCGTCGCGACGGCGCTGGTAGCGGAAGTAGGCTTTCGTTCTAATTTCGTTATCACTCTTTGGATTTCTAATATCTATGATTCAATTGAAAGGTCTTTCCGTGGGGTTTCTGGCGATGCATAACATGCACATCTGCAATGCTGTGCATAGCTGCAAACGTCTGCATATAGTGTCGCTTCTCTACCCCGCTTGACTTCCGTCGCCGACTTATGTCGACCTAGCCAATACCTCCTTATAATTTCTCTTTCCTTTCGAAGACCCTTAACATCTATAGTGCATATGAAAGCCCGTGGAAATGGGGTTCAAGACGATGTATAACATGCCCATGTGCACTGGCATGCCAAGCTGCATACGTCTGCGTGTCATGCAGCATCTCCTGTGCGTCGCCAACACCATCAGCGCATGATCCTTTCGTTAATAATGTCTACATGCCTGATGCGACTTTTAATATCTTATATTCATTAGAAAGAGCATTTCAATTCGCTTCGAACGGTGTATGGCATGTGCATGTGCGACGTTGAGCAAAGATGCTAGGCATGTCCGTATGTAATGCCGCATGGTAGTTCCGTCGCGACGGCGCCGGTAGCGGAAGTAGGCTTTCGTTCTAATTTCGTTATCACTCTTTGGATTTCTAATATCTATGATTCAATTGAAAGGTCTTTCCGTGGGGTTTCTGGCGATGCATAACATGCACATCTGCAATGCTGTGCATAGCTGCAAACGTCTGGATATAGTGTCGCTTCTCTACCCCGCTTGACTTCCGTCGCCGACTTATGTCGACCTAGCCAATACCTCCTTATAATTTCTCTTTCCTTTCGAAGACCCTTAACATCTATAGTGCATATGAAAGCCCGTGGAAATGGGGTTCAAGACGATGTATAACATGCCCATGTGCACTGGCATGCCAAGCTGCATACGTCTGCGTGTCATGCAGCATCTCCTGTGCGTCGCCAACACCATCAGCGCATGATCCTTTCGTTAATAATGTCTACATGCCTGATGCGACTTTTAATATCTTATATTCATTAGAAAGAGCATTTCAATTCGCTTCGAACGGTGTATGGCATGTGCATGTGCGACGTTGAGCAAAGATGCTAGGCATGTCCGTATGTAATGCCGCATGGTAGTTCCGTCGCGCCGGCGCCGGTAGCGGAAGTAGGCTTTCGTTCTAATTTCGTTATCACTCTTTGGATTTCTAATATCTATGATTCAATTGAAAGGTCTTTCCGTGGGGTTTCTGGCAATGCATAACATGCACATCTGCAATGCTGTGTATAGCTGCAAACGTCTGCATATAGTGTCGCTTCTCTATCCCGCTTGACTTCCGTCGCCGACTTATGTCGACCTAGCCAATACCTCCTTATAATTTCTCTTTCCTTTCGAAGACCCTTAACATCTATAGTGCACATGAAAGCCCGTGGAAATGGGGTTCAAGACGATGTATAACATGCCCATGTGCACTGGCATGCCAAGCTGCAAACGTCTGCATATAGTGTCGCTTCTCTACCCCGCTTGACTTCCATCGCCGACTTATGTCGACCTAGCCAATACCTCCTTATAATTTCTCTTTCCTTTCGAAGACCCTTAACATCTATAGTGCATATGAAAGCCCGTGGAAATGGGGTTCAAGACGATGTATAACATGCCCATGTGCACTGGCATGCCAAGCTGCATACGTCTGCGTGTCATGCAGCATCTCCTGTGCGTCGCCAACACCATCAGCGCATGATCCTTTCGTTAATAATGTCTACATGCCTGATGCGACTTTTAATATCTTATATTCATTAGAAAGAGCATTTCAATTCGCTTCGAACGGTGTATGGCATGTGCATGTGCGACGTTGAGCAAAGATGCTAGGCATGTCCGTATGTAATGCCGCATGGTAGTTCCGTCGCGACGGCGCCGGTAGCGGAAGTAGGCTTTCGTTCTAATTTCGTTATCACTCTTTGGATTTCTAATATCTATGATTCAATTGAAAGGTCTTTCCGTGGGGTTTCTGGCGATGCATAACATGCACATCTGCAATGCTGTGCATAGCTGCAAACGTCTGGATATAGTGTCGCTTCTCTACCCCGCTTGACTTCCGTCGCCGACTTATGTCGACCTAGCCAATACCTAATTTATAATTTCTCTTTCCTTTCGAAGACCCTTAACATCTATAGTGCATATGAAAGCCCGTGGAAATGGGGTTCAAGACGATGTATAACATGCCCATGTGCACTGGCATGCCAAGCTGGAAACGTCTGCATATAGTGTCGCTTCTCTACCCCGCTTGACTTCCATCGCCGACTTATGTCGACCTAGCCAATACCTCCTTATAATTTCTCTTTCCTTTCGAAGACCCTTAACATCTATAGTGCATATGAAAGCCCGTGGAAATGGGGTTCAAGACGATGTATAACATGCCCATGTGCACTGGCATGCCAAGCTGCATACGTCTGCGTGTCATGCAGCATCTCCTGTGCGTCGCCAACACCATCAGCGCATGATCCTTTCGTTAATAATGTCTACATGCCTGATGCGACTTTTAATATCTTATATTCATTAGAAAGAGCATTTCAATTCGCTTCGAACGGTGTATGGCATGTGCATGTGCGACGTTGAGCAAAGATGCTAGGCATGTCCGTATGTAATGCCGCATGGTAGTTCCGTCGCGCCGGCGCCGGTAGCGGAAGTAGGCTTTCGTTCTAATTTCGTTATCACTCTTTGGATTTCTAATATCTATGATTCAATTGAAAGGTCTTTCCGTGGGGTTTCTGGCAATGCATAACATGCACATCTGCAATGCTGTGTATAGCTGCAAACGTCTGCATATAGTGTCGCTTCTCTATCCCGCTTGACTTCCGTCGCCGACTTATGTCGACCTAGCCAATACCTCCTTATAATTTCTCTTTCCTTTCGAAGACCCTTAACATCTATAGTGCACATGAAAGCCCGTGGAAATGGGGTTCAAGACGATGTATAACATGCCCATGTGCACTGGCATGCCAAGCTGCAAACGTCTGCATATAGTGTCGCTTCTCTACCCCGCTTGACTTCCATCGCCGACTTATGTCGACCTAGCCAATACCTCCTTATAATTTCTCTTTCCTTTCGAAGACCCTTAACATCTATAGTGCATATGAAAGCCCGTGGAAATGGGGTTCAAGACGATGTATAACATGCCCATGTGCACTGGCATGCCAAGCTGCATACGTCTGCGTGTCATGCAGCATCTCCTGTGCGTCGCCAACACCATCAGCGCATGATCCTTTCGTTAATAATGTCTACATGCCTGATGCGACTTTTAATATCTTATATTCATTAGAAAGAGCATTTCAATTCGCTTCGAACGGTGTATGGCATGTGCATGTGCGACGTTGAGCAAAGATGCTAGGCATGTCCGTATGTAATGCCGCATGGTAGTTCCGTCGCGACGGCGCCGGTAGCGGAAGTAGGCTTTCGTTCTAATTTCGTTATCACTCTTTGGATTTCTAATATCTATGATTCAATTGAAAGGTCTTTCCGTGGGGTTTCTGGCGATGCATAACATGCACATCTGCAATGCTGTGCATAGCTGCAAACGTCTGGATATAGTGTCGCTTCTCTACCCCGCTTGACTTCCGTCGCCGACTTATGTCGACCTAGCCAATACCTAATTTATAATTTCTCTTTCCTTTCGAAGACCCTTAACATCTATAGTGCATATGAAAGCCCGTGGAAATGGGGTTCAAGACGATGTATAACATGCCCATGTGCACTGGCATGCCAAGCTGCATACGTCTGCGTGTCATGCAGCATCTCCTGTGCGTCGCCAACACCATCAGCGCATGATCCTTTCGTTAATAATGTCTACATGCCTGATGCGACTTTTAATATCTTATATTCATTAGAAAGAGCATTTCAATTCGCTTCGAACGGTGTATGGCATGTGCATGTGCGACGTTGAGCAAAGATGCTAGGCATGTCCGTATGTAATGCCGCATGGTAGTTCCGTCGCGACGGCGCCGGTAGCGGAAGTAGGCTTTCGTTCTAATTTCGTTATCACTCTTTGGATTTCTAATATCTATGATTCAATTGAAAGGTCTTTCCGTGGGGTTTCTGGCGATGCATAACATGCACATCTGCAATGCTGTGCATAGCTGCAAACGTCTGCATATAGTGTCGCTTCTCTACCCCGCTTGACTTCCGTCGCCGACTTATGTCGACCTAGCCAATACCTCCTTATAATTTCTCTTTCCTTTCGAAGACCCTTAACATCTATAGTGCATATGAAAGCCCGTGGAAATGGGGTTCAAGACGATGTATAACATGCCCATGTGCACTGGCATGCCAAGCTGTATACGTCTGCGTGTCATGCAGCATCTCCTGTGCGTCGCCAACACCATCAGCGCATGATCCTTTCGTTAATAATGTCTACATGCCTGATGCGACTTTTAATATCTTATATTCATTAGAAAGAGCATTTCAATTCGCTTCGAACCGTGTATGGCATGTGCATGTGCGACGTTGAGCAAAGATGCTAGGCATGTCCGTATGTAATGCCGCATGGTAGTTCCGTCGCGACGGCGCTGGTAGCGGAAGTAGGCTTTCGTTCTAATTTCGTTATCACTCTTTGGATTTCTAATATCTATGATTCAATTGAAAGGTCTTTCCGTGGGGTTTCTGGCGATGCATAACATGCACATCTGCAATGCTGTGCATAGCTGCAAACGTCTGCATATAGTGTCGCTTCTCTACCCCGCTTGACTTCCGTCGCCGACTTATGTCGACCTAGCCAATACCTCCTTATAATTTCTCTTTCCTTTCGAAGACCCTTAACATCTATAGTGCATATGAAAGCCCGTGGAAATGGGGTTCAAGACGATGTATAACATGCCCATGTGCACTGGCATGCCAAGCTGCATACGTCTGCGTGTCATGCAGCATCTCCTGTGCGTCGCCAACACCATCAGCGCATGATCCTTTCGTTAATAATGTCTACATGCCTGATGCGACTTTTAATATCTTATATTCATTAGAAAGAGCATTTCAATTCGCTTCGAACGGTGTATGGCATGTGCATGTGCGACGTTGAGCAAAGATGCTAGGCATGTCCGTATGTAATGCCGCATGGTAGTTCCGTCGCGACGGCGCCGGTAGCGGAAGTAGGCTTTCGTTCTAATTTCGTTATCACTCTTTGGATTTCTAATATCTATGATTCAATTGAAAGGTCTTTCCGTGGGGTTTCTGGCGATGCATAACATGCACATCTGCAATGCTGTGCATAGCTGCAAACGTCTGGATATAGTGTCGCTTCTCTACCCCGCTTGACTTCCGTCGCCGACTTATGTCGACCTAGCCAATACCTAATTTATAATTTCTCTTTCCTTTCGAAGACCCTTAACATCTATAGTGCATATGAAAGCCCGTGGAAATGGGGTTCAAGACGATGTATAACATGCCCATGTGCACTGGCATGCCAAGCTGGAAACGTCTGCATATAGTGTCGCTTCTCTACCCCGCTTGACTTCCATCGCCGACTTATGTCGACCTAGCCAATACCTCCTTATAATTTCTCTTTCCTTTCGAAGACCCTTAACATCTATAGTGCATATGAAAGCCCGTGGAAATGGGGTTCAAGACGATGTATAACATGCCCATGTGCACTGGCATGCCAAGCTGCATACGTCTGCGTGTCATGCAGCATCTCCTGTGCGTCGCCAACACCATCAGCGCATGATCCTTTCGTTAATAATGTCTACATGCCTGATGCGACTTTTAATATCTTATATTCATTAGAAAGAGCATTTCAATTCGCTTCGAACGGTGTATGGCATGTGCATGTGCGACGTTGAGCAAAGATGCTAGGCATGTCCGTATGTAATGCCGCATGGTAGTTCCGTCGCGCCGGCGCCGGTAGCGGAAGTAGGCTTTCGTTCTAATCTCGTTATCACTCTTTGGATTTCTAATATCTATGATTCAATTGAAAGGTCTTTCCGTGGGGTTTCTGGCAATGCATAACATGCACATCTGCAATGCTGTGTATAGCTGCAAACGTCTGCATATAGTGTCGCTTCTCTATCCCGCTTGACTTCCGTCGCCGACTTATGTCGACCTAGCCAATACCTCCTTATAATTTCTCTTTCCTTTCGAAGACCCTTAACATCTATAGTGCACATGAAAGCCCGTGGAAATGGGGTTCAAGACGATGTATAACATGCCCATGTGCACTGGCATGCCAAGCTGCAAACGTCTGCATATAGTGTCGCTTCTCTACCCCGCTTGACTTCCATCGCCGACTTATGTCGACCTAGCCAATACCTCCTTATAATTTCTCTTTCCTTTCGAAGACCCTTAACATCTATAGTGCATATGAAAGCCCGTGGAAATGGGGTTCAAGACGATGTATAACATGCCCATGTGCACTGGCATGCCAAGCTGCATACGTCTGCGTGTCATGCAGCATCTCCTGTGCGTCGCCAACACCATCAGCGCATGATCCTTTCGTTAATAATGTCTACATGCCTGATGCGACTTTTAATATCTTATATTCATTAGAAAGAGCATTTCAATTCGCTTCGAACGGTGTATGGCATGTGCATGTGCGACGTTGAGCAAAGATGCTAGGCATGTCCGTATGTAATGCCGCATGGTAGTTCCGTCGCGACGGCGCCGGTAGCGGAAGTAGGCTTTCGTTCTAATTTCGTTATCACTCTTTGGATTTCTAATATCTATGATTCAATTGAAAGGTCTTTCCGTGGGGTTTCTGGCGATGCATAACATGCACATCTGCAATGCTGTGCATAGCTGCAAACGTCTGGATATAGTGTCGCTTCTCTACCCCGCTTGACTTCCGTCGCCGACTTATGTCGACCTAGCCAATACCTAATTTATAATTTCTCTTTCCTTTCGAAGACCCTTAACATCTATAGTGCATATGAAAGCCCGTGGAAATGGGGTTCAAGACGATGTATAACATGCCCATGTGCACTGGCATGCCAAGCTGCATACGTCTGCGTGTCATGCAGCATCTCCTGTGCGTCGCCAACACCATCAGCGCATGATCTTTTCGTTAATAATGTCTACATGCCTGATGCGACTTTTAATATCTTATATTCATTAGAAAGAGCATTTCAATTCGCTTCGAACGGTGTATGGCATGTGCATGTGCGACGTTGAGCAAAGATGCTAGGCATGTCCGTATGTAATGCCGCATGGTAGTTCCGTCGCGACGGCGCCGGTAGCGGAAGTAGGCTTTCGTTCTAATTTCGTTATCACTCTTTGGATTTCTAATATCTATGATTCAATTGAAAGGTCTTTCCGTGGGGTTTCTGGCGATGCATAACATGCACATCTGCAATGCTGTGCATAGCTGCAAACGTCTGCATATAGTGTCGCTTCTCTACCCCGCTTGACTTCCGTCGCCGACTTATGTCGACCTAGCCAATACCTCCTTATAATTTCTCTTTCCTTTCGAAGACCCTTAACATCTATAGTGCATATGAAAGCCCGTGGAAATGGGGTTCAAGACGATGTATAACATGCCCATGTGCACTGGCATGCCAAGCTGCATACGTCTGCGTGTCATGCAGCATCTCCTGTGCGTCGCCAACACCATCAGCGCATGATCCTTTCGTTAATAATGTCTACATGCCTGATGCGACTTTTAATATCTTATATTCATTAGAAAGAGCATTTCAATTCGCTTCGAACGGTGTATGGCATGTGCATGTGCGACGTTGAGCAAAGATGCTAGGCATGTCCGTATGTAATGCCGCATGGTAGTTCCGTCGCGACGGCGCCGGTAGCGGAAGTAGGCTTTCGTTCTAATTTCGTTATCACTCTTTGGATTTCTAATATCTATGATTCAATTGAAAGGTCTTTCCGTGGGGTTTCTGGCGATGCATAACATGCACATCTGCAATGCTGTGCATAGCTGCAAACGTCTGGATATAGTGTCGCTTCTCTACCCCGCTTGACTTCCGTCGCCGACTTATGTCGACCTAGCCAATACCTAATTTATAATTTCTCTTTCCTTTCGAAGACCCTTAACATCTATAGTGCATATGAAAGCCCGTGGAAATGGGGTTCAAGACGATGTATAACATGCCCATGTGCACTGGCATGCCAAGCTGGAAACGTCTGCATATAGTGTCGCTTCTCTACCCCGCTTGACTTCCATCGCCGACTTATGTCGACCTAGCCAATACCTCCTTATAATTTCTCTTTCCTTTCGAAGACCCTTAACATCTATAGTGCATATGAAAGCCCGTGGAAATGGGGTTCAAGACGATGTATAACATGCCCATGTGCACTGGCATGCCAAGCTGCATACGTCTGCGTGTCATGCAGCATCTCCTGTGCGTCGCCAACACCATCAGCGCATGATCCTTTCGTTAATAATGTCTACATGCCTGATGCGACTTTTAATATCTTATATTCATTAGAAAGAGCATTTCAATTCGCTTCGAACGGTGTATGGCATGTGCATGTGCGACGTTGAGCAAAGATGCTAGGCATGTCCGTATGTAATGCCGCATGGTAGTTCCGTCGCGCCGGCGCCGGTAGCGGAAGTAGGCTTTCGTTCTAATTTCGTTATCACTCTTTGGATTTCTAATATCTATGATTCAATTGAAAGGTCTTTCCGTGGGGTTTCTGGCAATGCATAACATGCACATCTGCAATGCTGTGTATAGCTGCAAACGTCTGCATATAGTGTCGCTTCTCTATCCCGCTTGACTTCCGTCGCCGACTTATGTCGACCTAGCCAATACCTCCTTATAATTTCTCTTTCCTTTCGAAGACCCTTAACATCTATAGTGCACATGAAAGCCCGTGGAAATGGGGTTCAAGACGATGTATAACATGCCCATGTGCACTGGCATGCCAAGCTGCAAACGTCTGCATATAGTGTCGCTTCTCTACCCCGCTTGACTTCCATCGCCGACTTATGTCGACCTAGCCAATACCTCCTTATAATTTCTCTTTCCTTTCGAAGACCCTTAACATCTATAGTGCATATGAAAGCCCGTGGAAATGGGGTTCAAGACGATGTATAACATGCCCATGTGCACTGGCATGCCAAGCTGCATACGTCTGCGTGTCATGCAGCATCTCCTGTGCGTCGCCAACACCATCAGCGCATGATCCTTTCGTTAATAATGTCTACATGCCTGATGCGACTTTTAATATCTTATATTCATTAGAAAGAGCATTTCAATTCGCTTCGAACGGTGTATGGCATGTGCATGTGCGACGTTGAGCAAAGATGCTAGGCATGTCCGTATGTAATGCCGCATGGTAGTTCCGTCGCGACGGCGCCGGTAGCGGAAGTAGGCTTTCGTTCTAATTTCGTTATCACTCTTTGGATTTCTAATATCTATGATTCAATTGAAAGGTCTTTCCGTGGGGTTTCTGGCGATGCATAACATGCACATCTGCAATGCTGTGCATAGCTGCAAACGTCTGGATATAGTGTCGCTTCTCTACCCCGCTTGACTTCCGTCGCCGACTTATGTCGACCTAGCCAATACCTAATTTATAATTTCTCTTTCCTTTCGAAGACCCTTAACATCTATAGTGCATATGAAAGCCCGTGGAAATGGGGTTCAAGACGATGTATAACATGCCCATGTGCACTGGCATGCCAAGCTGCATACGTCTGCGTGTCATGCAGCATCTCCTGTGCGTCGCCAACACCATCAGCGCATGATCCTTTCGTTAATAATGTCTACATGCCTGATGCGACTTTTAATATCTTATATTCATTAGAAAGAGCATTTCAATTCGCTTCGAACGGTGTATGGCATGTGCATGTGCGACGTTGAGCAAAGATGCTAGGCATGTCCGTATGTAATGCCGCATGGTAGTTCCGTCGCGACGGCGCCGGTAGCGGAAGTAGGCTTTCGTTCTAATTTCGTTATCACTCTTTGGATTTCTAATATCTATGATTCAATTGAAAGGTCTTTCCGTGGGGTTTCTGGCGATGCATAACATGCACATCTGCAATGCTGTGCATAGCTGCAAACGTCTGCATATAGTGTCGCTTCTCTACCCCGCTTGACTTCCGTCGCCGACTTATGTCGACCTAGCCAATACCTCCTTATAATTTCTCTTTCCTTTCGAAGACCCTTAACATCTATAGTGCATATGAAAGCCCGTGGAAATGGGGTTCAAGACGATGTATAACATGCCCATGTGCACTGGCATGCCAAGCTGTATACGTCTGCGTGTCATGCAGCATCTCCTGTGCGTCGCCAACACCATCAGCGCATGATCCTTTCGTTAATAATGTCTACATGCCTGATGCGACTTTTAATATCTTATATTCATTAGAAAGAGCATTTCAATTCGCTTCGAACGGTGTATGGCATGTGCATGTGCGACGTTGAGCAAAGATGCTAGGCATGTCCGTATGTAATGCCGCATGGTAGTTCCGTCGCGACGGCGCCGGTAGCGGAAGTAGGCTTTCGTTCTAATTTCGTTATCACTCTTTGGATTTCTAATATCTATGATTCAATTGAAAGGTCTTTCCGTGGGGTTTCTGGCGATGCATAACATGCACATCTGCAATGCTGTGCATAGCTGCAAACGTCTGGATATAGTGTCGCTTCTCTACCCCGCTTGACTTCCGTCGCCGACTTATGTCGACCTAGCCAATACCTAATTTATAATTTCTCTTTCCTTTCGAAGACCCTTAACATCTATAGTGCATATGAAAGCCCGTGGAAATGGGGTTCAAGACGATGTATAACATGCCCATGTGCACTGGCATGCCAAGCTGCATACGTCTGCGTGTCATGCAGCATCTCCTGTGCGTCGCCAACACCATCAGCGCATGATCTTTTCGTTAATAATGTCTACATGCCTGATGCGACTTTTAATATCTTATATTCATTAGAAAGAGCATTTCAATTCGCTTCGAACGGTGTATGGCATGTGCATGTGCGACGTTGAGCAAAGATGCTAGGCATGTCCGTATGTAATGCCGCATGGTAGTTCCGTCGCGACGGCGCCGGTAGCGGAAGTAGGCTTTCGTTCTAATTTCGTTATCACTCTTTGGATTTCTAATATCTATGATTCAATTGAAAGGTCTTTCCGTGGGGTTTCTGGCGATGCATAACATGCACATCTGCAATGCTGTGCATAGCTGCAAACGTCTGCATATAGTGTCGCTTCTCTACCCCGCTTGACTTCCGTCGCCGACTTATGTCGACCTAGCCAATACCTCCTTATAATTTCTCTTTCCTTTCGAAGACCCTTAACATCTATAGTGCATATGAAAGCCCGTGGAAATGGGGTTCAAGACGATGTATAACATGCCCATGTGCACTGGCATGCCAAGCTGCATACGTCTGCGTGTCATGCAGCATCTCCTGTGCGTCGCCAACACCATCAGCGCATGATCCTTTCGTTAATAATGTCTACATGCCTGATGCGACTTTTAATATCTTATATTCATTAGAAAGAGCATTTCAATTCGCTTCGAACGGTGTATGGCATGTGCATGTGCGACGTTGAGCAAAGATGCTAGGCATGTCCGTATGTAATGCCGCATGGTAGTTCCGTCGCGACGGCGCCGGTAGCGGAAGTAGGCTTTCGTTCTAATTTCGTTATCACTCTTTGGATTTCTAATATCTATGATTCAATTGAAAGGTCTTTCCGTGGGGTTTCTGGCGATGCATAACATGCACATCTGCAATGCTGTGCATAGCTGCAAACGTCTGGATATAGTGTCGCTTCTCTACCCCGCTTGACTTCCGTCGCCGACTTATGTCGACCTAGCCAATACCTAATTTATAATTTCTCTTTCCTTTCGAAGACCCTTAACATCTATAGTGCATATGAAAGCCCGTGGAAATGGGGTTCAAGACGATGTATAACATGCCCATGTGCACTGGCATGCCAAGCTGGAAACGTCTGCATATAGTGTCGCTTCTCTACCCCGCTTGACTTCCATCGCCGACTTATGTCGACCTAGCCAATACCTCCTTATAATTTCTCTTTCCTTTCGAAGACCCTTAACATCTATAGTGCATATGAAAGCCCGTGGAAATGGGGTTCAAGACGATGTATAACATGCCCATGTGCACTGGCATGCCAAGCTGCATACGTCTGCGTGTCATGCAGCATCTCCTGTGCGTCGCCAACACCATCAGCGCATGATCCTTTCGTTAATAATGTCTACATGCCTGATGCGACTTTTAATATCTTATATTCATTAGAAAGAGCATTTCAATTCGCTTCGAACGGTGTATGGCATGTGCATGTGCGACGTTGAGCAAAGATGCTAGGCATGTCCGTATGTAATGCCGCATGGTAGTTCCGTCGCGCCGGCGCCGGTAGCGGAAGTAGGCTTTCGTTCTAATTTCGTTATCACTCTTTGGATTTCTAATATCTATGATTCAATTGAAAGGTCTTTCCGTGGGGTTTCTGGCAATGCATAACATGCACATCTGCAATGCTGTGTATAGCTGCAAACGTCTGCATATAGTGTCGCTTCTCTATCCCGCTTGACTTCCGTCGCCGACTTATGTCGACCTAGCCAATACCTCCTTATAATTTCTCTTTCCTTTCGAAGACCCTTAACATCTATAGTGCACATGAAAGCCCGTGGAAATGGGGTTCAAGACGATGTATAACATGCCCATGTGCACTGGCATGCCAAGCTGCAAACGTCTGCATATAGTGTCGCTTCTCTACCCCGCTTGACTTCCATCGCCGACTTATGTCGACCTAGCCAATACCTCCTTATAATTTCTCTTTCCTTTCGAAGACCCTTAACATCTATAGTGCATATGAAAGCCCGTGGAAATGGGGTTCAAGACGATGTATAACATGCCCATGTGCACTGGCATGCCAAGCTGCATACGTCTGCGTGTCATGCAGCATCTCCTGTGCGTCGCCAACACCATCAGCGCATGATCCTTTCGTTAATAATGTCTACATGCCTGATGCGACTTTTAATATCTTATATTCATTAGAAAGAGCATTTCAATTCGCTTCGAACGGTGTATGGCATGTGCATGTGCGACGTTGAGCAAAGATGCTAGGCATGTCCGTATGTAATGCCGCATGGTAGTTCCGTCGCGCCGGCGCCGGTAGCGGAAGTAGGCTTTCGTTCTAATTTCGTTATCACTCTTTGGATTTCTAATATCTATGATTCAATTGAAAGGTCTTTCCGTGGGGTTTCTGGCGATGCATAACATGCACATCTGCAATGCTGTGCATAGCTGCAAACGTCTGCATATAGTGTCGCTTCTCTACCCCGCTTGACTTCCGTCGCCGACTTATGTCGACCTAGCCAATACCTCCTTATAATTTCTCTTTCCTTTCGAAGACCCTTAACATCTATAGTGCATATGAAAGCCCGTGGAAATGGGGTTCAAGACGATGTATAACATGCCCATGTGCACTGGCATGCCAAGCTGCATACGTCTGCGTGTCATGCAGCATCTCCTGTGCGTCGCCAACACCATCAGCGCATGATCCTTTCGTTAATAATGTCTACATGCCTGATGCGACTTTTAATATCTTATATTCATTAGAAAGAGCATTTCAATTCGCTTCGAACGGTGTATGGCATGTGCATGTGCGACGTTGAGCAAAGATGCTAGGCATGTCCGTATGTAATGCCGCATGGTAGTTCCGTCGCGCCGGCGCCGGTAGCGGAAGTAGGCTTTCGTTCTAATTTCGTTATCACTCTTTGGATTTCTAATATCTATGATTCAATTGAAAGGTCTTTCCGTGGGGTTTCTGGCAATGCATAACATGCACATCTGCAATGCTGTGTATAGCTGCAAACGTCTGCATATAGTGTCGCTTCTCTATCCCGCTTGACTTCCGTCGCCGACTTATGTCGACCTAGCCAATACCTCCTTATAATTTCTCTTTCCTTTCGAAGACCCTTAACATCTATAGTGCATATGAAAGCCCGTGGAAATGGGGTTCAAGACGATGTATAACATGCCCATGTGCACTGGCATGCCAAGCTGCAAACGTCTGCATATAGTGTCGCTTCTCTACCCCGCTTGACTTCCGTCGCCGACTTATGTCGACCTAGCCAATACCTCCTTATAATTTCTCTTTCCTTTCGAAGACCCTTAACATCTATAGTGCATATGAAAGCCCGTGGAAATGGGGTTCAAGACGATGTATAACATGCCCATGTGCACTGGCATGCCAAGCTGCATACGTCTGCGTGTCATGCAGCATCTCCTGTGCGTCGCCAACACCATCAGCGCATGATCCTTTCGTTAATAATGTCTACATGCCTGATGCGACTTTTAATATCTTATATTCATTAGAAAGAGCATTTCAATTCGCTTCGAACGGTGTATGGCATGTGCATGTGCGACGTTGAGCAAAGATGCTAGGCATGTCCGTATGTAATGCCGCATGGTAGTTCCGTCGCGACGGCGCCGGTAGCGGAAGTAGGCTTTCGTTCTAATTTCGTTATCACTCTTTGGATTTCTAATATCTATGATTCAATTGAAAGGTCTTTCCGTGGGGTTTCTGGCGATGCATAACATGCACATCTGCAATGCTGTGCATAGCTGCAAACGTCTGCATATAGTGTCGCTTCTCTACCCCGCTTGACTTCCGTCGCCGACTTATGTCGACCTAGCCAATACCTCCTTATAATTTCTCTTTCCTTTCGAAGACCCTTAACATCTATAGTGCATATGAAAGCCCGTGGAAATGGGGTTCAAGACGATGTATAACATGCCCATGTGCACTGGCATGCCAAGCTGCATACGTCTGCGTGTCATGCAGCATCTCCTGTGCGTCGCCAACACCATCAGCGCATGATCCTTTCGTTAATAATGTCTACATGCCTGATGCGACTTTTAATATCTTATATTCATTAGAAAGAGCATTTCAATTCGCTTCGAACGGTGTATGGCATGTGCATGTGCGACGTTGAGCAAAGATGCTAGGCATGTCCGTATGTAATGCCGCATGGTAGTTCCGTCGCGCCGGCGCCGGTAGCGGAAGTAGGCTTTCGTTCTAATTTCGTTATCACTCTTTGGATTTCTAATATCTATGATTCAATTGAAAGGTCTTTCCGTGGGGTTTCTGGCGATGCATAACATGCACATCTGCAATGCTGTGCATAGCTGCAAACGTCTGCATATAGTGTCGCTTCTCTACCCCGCTTGACTTCCGTCGCCGACTTATGTCGACCTAGCCAATACCTAATTTATAATTTCTCTTTCCTTTCGAAGACCCTTAACATCTATAGTGCATATGAAAGCCCGTGGAAATGGGGTTCAAGACGATGTATAACATGCCCATGTGCACTGGCATGCCAAGCTGCATACGTCTGCGTGTCATGCAGCATCTCCTGTGCGTCGCCAACACCATCAGCGCATGATCCTTTCGTTAATAATGTCTACATGCCTGATGCGACTTTTAATATCTTATATTCATTAGAAAGAGCATTTCAATTCGCTTCGAACGGTGTATGGCATGTGCATGTGCGACGTTGAGCAAAGATGCTAGGCATGTCCGTATGTAATGCCGCATGGTAGTTCCGTCGCGACGGCGCCGGTAGCGGAAGTAGGCTTTCGTTCTAATTTCGTTATCACTCTTTGGATTTCTAATATCTATGATTCAATTGAAAGGTCTTTCCGTGGGGTTTCTGGCGATGCATAACATGCACATCTGCAATGCTGTGCATAGCTGCAAACGTCTGCATATAGTGTCGCTTCTCTACCCCGCTTGACTTCCGTCGCCGACTTATGTCGACCTAGCCAATACCTAATTTATAATTTCTCTTTCCTTTCGAAGACCCTTAACATCTATAGTGCATATGAAAGCCCGTGGAAATGGGGTTCAAGACGATGTATAACATGCCCATGTGCACTGGCATGCCAAGCTGCATACGTCTGCGTGTCATGCAGCATCTCCTGTGCGTCGCCAACACCATCAGCGCATGATCCTTTCGTTAATAATGTCTACATGCCTGATGCGACTTTTAATATCTTATATTCATTAGAAAGAGCATTTCAATTCGCTTCGAACGGTGTATGGCATGTGCATGTGCGACGTTGAGCAAAGATGCTAGGCATGTCCGTATGTAATGCCGCATGGTAGTTCCGTCGCGCCGGCGCCGGTAGCGGAAGTAGGCTTTCGTTCTAATTTCGTTATCACTCTTTGGATTTCTAATATCTATGATTCAATTGAAAGGTCTTTCCGTGGGGTTTCTGGCGATGCATAACATGCACATCTGCAATGCTGTGCATAGCTGCAAACGTCTGCATATAGTGTCGCTTCTCTACCCCGCTTGACTTCCGTCGCCGACTTATGTCGACCTAGCCAATACCTAATTTATAATTTCTCTTTCCTTTCGAAGACCCTTAACATCTATAGTGCATATGAAAGCCCGTGGAAATGGGGTTCAAGACGATGTATAACATGCCCATGTGCACTGGCATGCCAAGCTGCATACGTCTGCGTGTCATGCAGCATCTCCTGTGCGTCGCCAACACCATCAGCGCATGATCCTTTCGTTAATAATGTCTACATGCCTGATGCGACTTTTAATATCTTATATTCATTAGAAAGAGCATTTCAATTCGCTTCGAACGGTGTATGGCATGTGCATGTGCGACGTTGAGCAAAGATGCTAGGCATGTCCGTATGTAATGCCGCATGGTAGTTCCGTCGCGACGGCGCCGGTAGCGGAAGTAGGCTTTCGTTCTAATTTCGTTATCACTCTTTGGATTTCTAATATCTATGATTCAATTGAAAGGTCTTTCCGTGGGGTTTCTGGCGATGCATAACATGCACATCTGCAATGCTGTGCATAGCTGCAAACGTCTGCATATAGTGTCGCTTCTCTACCCCGCTTGACTTCCGTCGCCGACTTATGTCGACCTAGCCAATACCTCCTTATAATTTCTCTTTCCTTTCGAAGACCCTTAACATCTATAGTGCATATGAAAGCCCGTGGAAATGGGGTTCAAGACGATGTATAACATGCCCATGTGCACTGGCATGCCAAGCTGCATACGTCTGCGTGTCATGCAGCATCTCCTGTGCGTCGCCAACACCATCAGCGCATGATCCTTTCGTTAATAATGTCTACATGCCTGATGCGACTTTTAATATCTTATATTCATTAGAAAGAGCATTTCAATTCGCTTCGAACGGTGTATGGCATGTGCATGTGCGACGTTGAGCAAAGATGCTAGGCATGTCCGTATGTAATGCCGCATGGTAGTTCCGTCGCGACGGCGCCGGTAGCGGAAGTAGGCTTTCGTTCTAATTTCGTTATCCCTCTTTGGATTTCTAATATCTATGATTCAATTGAAAGGTCTTTCCGTGGGGTTTCTGGCGATGCATAACATGCACATCTGCAATGCTGTGCATAGCTGCAAACGTCTGCATATAGTGTCGCTTCTCTACCCCGCTTGACTTCCGTCGCCGACTTATGTCGACCTAGCCAATACCTAATTTATAATTTCTCTTTCCTTTCGAAGACCCTTAACATCTATAGTGCATATGAAAGCCCGTGGAAATGGGGTTCAAGACGATGTATAACATGCCCATGTGCACTGGCATGCCAAGCTGCATACGTCTGCGTGTCATGCAGCATCTCCTGTGCGTCGCCAACACCATCAGCGCATGATCCTTTCGTTAATAATGTCTACATGCCTGATGCGACTTTTAATATCTTATATTCATTAGAAAGAGCATTTCAATTCGCTTCGAACGGTGTATGGCATGTGCATGTGCGACGTTGAGCAAAGATGCTAGGCATGTCCGTATGTAATGCCGCATGGTAGTTCCGTCGCGACGGCGCCGGTAGCGGAAGTAGGCTTTCGTTCTAATTTCGTTATCACTCTTTGGATTTCTAATATCTATGATTCAATTGAAAGGTCTTTCCGTGGGGTTTCTGGCGATGCATAACATGCACATCTGCAATGCTGTGCATAGCTGCAAACGTCTGCATATAGTGTCGCTTCTCTACCCCGCTTGACTTCCGTCGCCGACTTATGTCGACCTAGCCAATACCTCCTTATAATTTCTCTTTCCTTTCGAAGACCCTTAACATCTATAGTGCATATGAAAGCCCGTGGAAATGGGGTTCAAGACGATGTATAACATGCCCATGTGCACTGGCATGCCAAGCTGCATACGTCTGCGTGTCATGCAGCATCTCCTGTGCGTCGCCAACACCATCAGCGCATGATCCTTTCGTTAATAATGTCTACATGCCTGATGCGACTTTTAATATCTTATATTCATTAGAAAGAGCATTTCAATTCGCTTCGAACGGTGTATGGCATGTGCATGTGCGACGTTGAGCAAAGATGCTAGGCATGTCCGTATGTAATGCCGCATGGTAGTTCCGTCGCGACGGCGCCGGTAGCGGAAGTAGGCTTTCGTTCTAATTTCGTTATCACTCTTTGGATTTCTAATATCTATGATTCAATTGAAAGGTCTTTCCGTGGGGTTTCTGGCGATGCATAACATGCACATCTGCAATGCTGTGCATAGCTGCAAACGTCTGCATATAGTGTCGCTTCTCTACCCCGCTTGACTTCCGTCGCCGACTTATGTCGACCTAGCCAATACCTCCTTATAATTTCTCTTTCCTTTCGAAGACCCTTAACATCTATAGTGCATATGAAAGCCCGTGGAAATGGGGTTCAAGACGATGTATAACATGCCCATGTGCACTGGCATGCCAAGCTGCATACGTCTGCGTGTCATGCAGCATCTCCTGTGCGTCGCCAACACCATCAGCGCATGATCCTTTCGTTAATAATGTCTACATGCCTGATGCGACTTTTAATATCTTATATTCATTAGAAAGAGCATTTCAATTCGCTTCGAACGGTGTATGGCATGTGCATGTGCGACGTTGAGCAAAGATGCTAGGCATGTCCGTATGTAATGCCGCATGGTAGTTCCGTCGCGACGGCGCCGGTAGCGGAAGTAGGCTTTCGTTCTAATTTCGTTATCACTCTTTGGATTTCTAATATCTATGATTCAATTGAAAGGTCTTTCCGTGGGGTTTCTGGCGATGCATAACATGCACATCTGCAATGCTGTGCATAGCTGCAAACGTCTGCATATAGTGTCGCTTCTCTACCCCGCTTGACTTCCGTCGCCGACTTATGTCGACCTAGCCAATACCTAATTTATAATTTCTCTTTCCTTTCGAAGACCCTTAACATCTATAGTGCATATGAAAGCCCGTGGAAATGGGGTTCAAGACGATGTATAACATGCCCATGTGCACTGGCATGCCAAGCTGCATACGTCTGCGTGTCATGCAGCATCTCCTGTGCGTCGCCAACACCATCAGCGCATGATCCTTTCGTTAATAATGTCTACATGCCTGATGCGACTTTTAATATCTTATATTCATTAGAAAGAGCATTTCAATTCGCTTCGAACGGTGTATGGCATGTGCATGTGCGACGTTGAGCAAAGATGCTAGGCATGTCCGTATGTAATGCCGCATGGTAGTTCCGTCGCGACGGCGCCGGTAGCGGAAGTAGGCTTTCGTTCTAATTTCGTTATCACTCTTTGGATTTCTAATATCTATGATTCAATTGAAAGGTCTTTCCGTGGGGTTTCTGGCGATGCATAACATGCACATCTGCAATGCTGTGCATAGCTGCAAACGTCTGCATATAGTGTCGCTTCTCTACCCCGCTTGACTTCCGTCGCCGACTTATGTCGACCTAGCCAATACCTCCTTATAATTTCTCTTTCCTTTCGAAGACCCTTAACATCTATAGTGCATATGAAAGCCCGTGGAAATGGGGTTCAAGACGATGTATAACATGCCCATGTGCACTGGCATGCCAAGCTGCATACGTCTGCGTGTCATGCAGCATCTCCTGTGCGTCGCCAACACCATCAGCGCATGATCCTTTCGTTAATAATGTCTACATGCCTGATGCGACTTTTAATATCTTATATTCATTAGAAAGAGCATTTCAATTCGCTTCGAACGGTGTATGGCATGTGCATGTGCGACGTTGAGCAAAGATGCTAGGCATGTCCGTATGTAATGCCGCATGGTAGTTCCGTCGCGACGGCGCCGGTAGCGGAAGTAGGCTTTCGTTCTAATTTCGTTATCCCTCTTTGGATTTCTAATATCTATGATTCAATTGAAAGGTCTTTCCGTGGGGTTTCTGGCGATGCATAACATGCACATCTGCAATGCTGTGCATAGCTGCAAACGTCTGCATATAGTGTCGCTTCTCTACCCCGCTTGACTTCCGTCGCCGACTTATGTCGACCTAGCCAATACCTCCTTATAATTTCTCTTTCCTTTCGAAGACCCTTAACATCTATAGTGCATATGAAAGCCCGTGGAAATGGGGTTCAAGACGATGTATAACATGCCCATGTGCACTGGCATGCCAAGCTGCATACGTCTGCGTGTCATGCAGCATCTCCTGTGCGTCGCCAACACCATCAGCGCATGATCCTTTCGTTAATAATGTCTACATGCCTGATGCGACTTTTAATATCTTATATTCATTAGAAAGAGCATTTCAATTCGCTTCGAACGGTGTATGGCATGTGCATGTGCGACGTTGAGCAAAGATGCTAGGCATGTCCGTATGTAATGCCGCATGGTAGTTCCGTCGCGACGGCGCCGGTAGCGGAAGTAGGCTTTCGTTCTAATTTCGTTATCACTCTTTGGATTTCTAATATCTATGATTCAATTGAAAGGTCTTTCCGTGGGGTTTCTGGCGATGCATAACATGCACATCTGCAATGCTGTGCATAGCTGCAAACGTCTGCATATAGTGTCGCTTCTCTACCCCGCTTGACTTCCGTCGCCGACTTATGTCGACCTAGCCAATACCTCCTTATAATTTCTCTTTCCTTTCGAAGACCCTTAACATCTATAGTGCATATGAAAGCCCGTGGAAATGGGGTTCAAGACGATGTATAACATGCCCATGTGCACTGGCATGCCAAGCTGCATACGTCTGCGTGTCATGCAGCATCTCCTGTGCGTCGCCAACACCATCAGCGCATGATCCTTTCGTTAATAATGTCTACATGCCTGATGCGACTTTTAATATCTTATATTCATTAGAAAGAGCATTTCAATTCGCTTCGAACGGTGTATGGCATGTGCATGTGCGACGTTGAGCAAAGATGCTAGGCATGTCCGTATGTAATGCCGCATGGTAGTTCCGTCGCGACGGCGCCGGTAGCGGAAGTAGGCTTTCGTTCTAATTTCGTTATCCCTCTTTGGATTTCTAATATCTATGATTCAATTGAAAGGTCTTTCCGTGGGGTTTCTGGCGATGCATAACATGCACATCTGCAATGCTGTGCATAGCTGCAAACGTCTGCATATAGTGTCGCTTCTCTACCCCGCTTGACTTCCGTCGCCGACTTATGTCGACCTAGCCAATACCTCCTTATAATTTCTCTTTCCTTTCGAAGACCCTTAACATCTATAGTGCATATGAAAGCCCGTGGAAATGGGGTTCAAGACGATGTATAACATGCCCATGTGCACTGGCATGCCAAGCTGCATACGTCTGCGTGTCATGCAGCATCTCCTGTGCGTCGCCAACACCATCAGCGCATGATCCTTTCGTTAATAATGTCTACATGCCTGATGCGACTTTTAATATCTTATATTCATTAGAAAGAGCATTTCAATTCGCTTCGAACGGTGTATGGCATGTGCATGTGCGACGTTGAGCAAAGATGCTAGGCATGTCCGTATGTAATGCCGCATGGTAGTTCCGTCGCGACGGCGCCGGTAGCGGAAGTAGGCTTTCGTTCTAATTTCGTTATCACTCTTTGGATTTCTAATATCTATGATTCAATTGAAAGGTCTTTCCGTGGGGTTTCTGGCGATGCATAACATGCACATCTGCAATGCTGTGCATAGCTGCAAACGTCTGCATATAGTGTCGCTTCTCTACCCCGCTTGACTTCCGTCGCCGACTTATGTCGACCTAGCCAATACCTCCTTATAATTTCTCTTTCCTTTCGAAGACCCTTAACATCTATAGTGCATATGAAAGCCCGTGGAAATGGGGTTCAAGACGATGTATAACATGCCCATGTGCACTGGCATGCCAAGCTGCATACGTCTGCGTGTCATGCAGCATCTCCTGTGCGTCGCCAACACCATCAGCGCATGATCCTTTCGTTAATAATGTCTACATGCCTGATGCGACTTTTAATATCTTATATTCATTAGAAAGAGCATTTCAATTCGCTTCGAACGGTGTATGGCATGTGCATGTGCGACGTTGAGCAAAGATGCTAGGCATGTCCGTATGTAATGCCGCATGGTAGTTCCGTCGCGACGGCGCCGGTAGCGGAAGTAGGCTTTCGTTCTAATTTCGTTATCACTCTTTGGATTTCTAATATCTATGATTCAATTGAAAGGTCTTTCCGTGGGGTTTCTGGCGATGCATAACATGCACATCTGCAATGCTGTGCATAGCTGCAAACGTCTGCATATAGTGTCGCTTCTCTACCCCGCTTGACTTCCGTCGCCGACTTATGTCGACCTAGCCAATACCTCCTTATAATTTCTCTTTCCTTTCGAAGACCCTTAACATCTATAGTGCATATGAAAGCCCGTGGAAATGGGGTTCAAGACGATGTATAACATGCCCATGTGCACTGGCATGCCAAGCTGCATACGTCTGCGTGTCATGCAGCATCTCCTGTGCGTCGCCAACACCATCAGCGCATGATCCTTTCGTTAATAATGTCTACATGCCTGATGCGACTTTTAATATCTTATATTCATTAGAAAGAGCATTTCAATTCGCTTCGAACGGTGTATGGCATGTGCATGTGCGACGTTGAGCAAAGATGCTAGGCATGTCCGTATGTAATGCCGCATGGTAGTTCCGTCGCGCCGGCGCCGGTAGCGGAAGTAGGCTTTCGTTCTAATTTCGTTATCACTCTTTGGATTTCTAATATCTATGATTCAATTGAAAGGTCTTTCCGTGGGGTTTCTGGCGATGCATAACATGCACATCTGCAATGCTGTGCATAGCTGCAAACGTCTGCATATAGTGTCGCTTCTCTACCCCGCTTGACTTCCGTCGCCGACTTATGTCGACCTAGCCAATACCTCCTTATAATTTCTCTTTCCTTTCGAAGACCCTTAACATCTATAGTGCATATGAAAGCCCGTGGAAATGGGGTTCAAGACGATGTATAACATGCCCATGTGCACTGGCATGCCAAGCTGCATACGTCTGCGTGTCATGCAGCATCTCCTGTGCGTCGCCAACACCATCAGCGCATGATCCTTTCGTTAATAATGTCTACATGCCTGATGCGACTTTTAATATCTTATATTCATTAGAAAGAGCATTTCAATTCGCTTCGAACGGTGTATGGCATGTGCATGTGCGACGTTGAGCAAAGATGCTAGGCATGTCCGTATGTAATGCCGCATGGTAGTTCCGTCGCGCCGGCGCCGGTAGCGGAAGTAGGCTTTCGTTCTAATTTCGTTATCACTCTTTGGATTTCTAATATCTATGATTCAATTGAAAGGTCTTTCCGTGGGGTTTCTGGCGATGCATAACATGCACATCTGCAATGCTGTGCATAGCTGCAAACGTCTGCATATAGTGTCGCTTCTCTACCCCGCTTGACTTCCGTCGCCGACTTATGTCGACCTAGCCAATACCTCCTTATAATTTCTCTTTCCTTTCGAAGACCCTTAACATCTATAGTGCATATGAAAGCCCGTGGAAATGGGGTTCAAGACGATGTATAACATGCCCATGTGCACTGGCATGCCAAGCTGCATACGTCTGCGTGTCATGCAGCATCTCCTGTGCGTCGCCAACACCATCAGCGCATGATCCTTTCGTTAATAATGTCTACATGCCTGATGCGACTTTTAATATCTTATATTCATTAGAAAGAGCATTTCAATTCGCTTCGAACGGTGTATGGCATGTGCATGTGCGACGTTGAGCAAAGATGCTAGGCATGTCCGTATGTAATGCCGCATGGTAGTTCCGTCGCGCCGGCGCCGGTAGCGGAAGTAGGCTTTCGTTCTAATTTCGTTATCACTCTTTGGATTTCTAATATCTATGATTCAATTGAAAGGTCTTTCCGTGGGGTTTCTGGCAATGCATAACATGCACATCTGCAATGCTGTGTATAGCTGCAAACGTCTGCATATAGTGTCGCTTCTCTATCCCGCTTGACTTCCGTCGCCGACTTATGTCGACCTAGCCAATACCTCCTTATAATTTCTCTTTCCTTTCGAAGACCCTTAACATCTATAGTGCATATGAAAGCCCGTGGAAATGGGGTTCAAGACGATGTATAACATGCCCATGTGCACTGGCATGCCAAGCTGCAAACGTCTGCATATAGTGTCGCTTCTCTACCCCGCTTGACTTCCGTCGCCGACTTATGTCGACCTAGCCAATACCTCCTTATAATTTCTCTTTCCTTTCGAAGACCCTTAACATCTATAGTGCATATGAAAGCCCGTGGAAATGGGGTTCAAGACGATGTATAACATGCCCATGTGCACTGGCATGCCAAGCTGCATACGTCTGCGTGTCATGCAGCATCTCCTGTGCGTCGCCAACACCATCAGCGCATGATCCTTTCGTTAATAATGTCTACATGCCTGATGCGACTTTTAATATCTTATATTCATTAGAAAGAGCATTTCAATTCGCTTCGAACGGTGTATGGCATGTGCATGTGCGACGTTGAGCAAAGATGCTAGGCATGTCCGTATGTAATGCCGCATGGTAGTTCCGTCGCGACGGCGCCGGTAGCGGAAGTAGGCTTTCGTTCTAATTTCGTTATCACTCTTTGGATTTCTAATATCTATGATTCAATTGAAAGGTCTTTCCGTGGGGTTTCTGGCGATGCATAACATGCACATCTGCAATGCTGTGCATAGCTGCAAACGTCTGCATATAGTGTCGCTTCTCTACCCCGCTTGACTTCCGTCGCCGACTTATGTCGACCTAGCCAATACCTCCTTATAATTTCTCTTTCCTTTCGAAGACCCTTAACATCTATAGTGCATATGAAAGCCCGTGGAAATGGGGTTCAAGACGATGTATAACATGCCCATGTGCACTGGCATGCCAAGCTGCATACGTCTGCGTGTCATGCAGCATCTCCTGTGCGTCGCCAACACCATCAGCGCATGATCCTTTCGTTAATAATGTCTACATGCCTGATGCGACTTTTAATATCTTATATTCATTAGAAAGAGCATTTCAATTCGCTTCGAACGGTGTATGGCATGTGCATGTGCGACGTTGAGCAAAGATGCTAGGCATGTCCGTATGTAATGCCGCATGGTAGTTCCGTCGCGCCGGCGCCGGTAGCGGAAGTAGGCTTTCGTTCTAATTTCGTTATCACTCTTTGGATTTCTAATATCTATGATTCAATTGAAAGGTCTTTCCGTGGGGTTTCTGGCGATGCATAACATGCACATCTGCAATGCTGTGCATAGCTGCAAACGTCTGCATATAGTGTCGCTTCTCTACCCCGCTTGACTTCCGTCGCCGACTTATGTCGACCTAGCCAATACCTAATTTATAATTTCTCTTTCCTTTCGAAGACCCTTAACATCTATAGTGCATATGAAAGCCCGTGGAAATGGGGTTCAAGACGATGTATAACATGCCCATGTGCACTGGCATGCCAAGCTGCATACGTCTGCGTGTCATGCAGCATCTCCTGTGCGTCGCCAACACCATCAGCGCATGATCCTTTCGTTAATAATGTCTACATGCCTGATGCGACTTTTAATATCTTATATTCATTAGAAAGAGCATTTCAATTCGCTTCGAACGGTGTATGGCATGTGCATGTGCGACGTTGAGCAAAGATGCTAGGCATGTCCGTATGTAATGCCGCATGGTAGTTCCGTCGCGACGGCGCCGGTAGCGGAAGTAGGCTTTCGTTCTAATTTCGTTATCACTCTTTGGATTTCTAATATCTATGATTCAATTGAAAGGTCTTTCCGTGGGGTTTCTGGCGATGCATAACATGCACATCTGCAATGCTGTGCATAGCTGCAAACGTCTGCATATAGTGTCGCTTCTCTACCCCGCTTGACTTCCGTCGCCGACTTATGTCGACCTAGCCAATACCTAATTTATAATTTCTCTTTCCTTTCGAAGACCCTTAACATCTATAGTGCATATGAAAGCCCGTGGAAATGGGGTTCAAGACGATGTATAACATGCCCATGTGCACTGGCATGCCAAGCTGCATACGTCTGCGTGTCATGCAGCATCTCCTGTGCGTCGCCAACACCATCAGCGCATGATCCTTTCGTTAATAATGTCTACATGCCTGATGCGACTTTTAATATCTTATATTCATTAGAAAGAGCATTTCAATTCGCTTCGAACGGTGTATGGCATGTGCATGTGCGACGTTGAGCAAAGATGCTAGGCATGTCCGTATGTAATGCCGCATGGTAGTTCCGTCGCGCCGGCGCCGGTAGCGGAAGTAGGCTTTCGTTCTAATTTCGTTATCACTCTTTGGATTTCTAATATCTATGATTCAATTGAAAGGTCTTTCCGTGGGGTTTCTGGCGATGCATAACATGCACATCTGCAATGCTGTGCATAGCTGCAAACGTCTGCATATAGTGTCGCTTCTCTACCCCGCTTGACTTCCGTCGCCGACTTATGTCGACCTAGCCAATACCTAATTTATAATTTCTCTTTCCTTTCGAAGACCCTTAACATCTATAGTGCATATGAAAGCCCGTGGAAATGGGGTTCAAGACGATGTATAACATGCCCATGTGCACTGGCATGCCAAGCTGCATACGTCTGCGTGTCATGCAGCATCTCCTGTGCGTCGCCAACACCATCAGCGCATGATCCTTTCGTTAATAATGTCTACATGCCTGATGCGACTTTTAATATCTTATATTCATTAGAAAGAGCATTTCAATTCGCTTCGAACGGTGTATGGCATGTGCATGTGCGACGTTGAGCAAAGATGCTAGGCATGTCCGTATGTAATGCCGCATGGTAGTTCCGTCGCGACGGCGCCGGTAGCGGAAGTAGGCTTTCGTTCTAATTTCGTTATCACTCTTTGGATTTCTAATATCTATGATTCAATTGAAAGGTCTTTCCGTGGGGTTTCTGGCGATGCATAACATGCACATCTGCAATGCTGTGCATAGCTGCAAACGTCTGCATATAGTGTCGCTTCTCTACCCCGCTTGACTTCCGTCGCCGACTTATGTCGACCTAGCCAATACCTCCTTATAATTTCTCTTTCCTTTCGAAGACCCTTAACATCTATAGTGCATATGAAAGCCCGTGGAAATGGGGTTCAAGACGATGTATAACATGCCCATGTGCACTGGCATGCCAAGCTGCATACGTCTGCGTGTCATGCAGCATCTCCTGTGCGTCGCCAACACCATCAGCGCATGATCCTTTCGTTAATAATGTCTACATGCCTGATGCGACTTTTAATATCTTATATTCATTAGAAAGAGCATTTCAATTCGCTTCGAACGGTGTATGGCATGTGCATGTGCGACGTTGAGCAAAGATGCTAGGCATGTCCGTATGTAATGCCGCATGGTAGTTCCGTCGCGACGGCGCCGGTAGCGGAAGTAGGCTTTCGTTCTAATTTCGTTATCCCTCTTTGGATTTCTAATATCTATGATTCAATTGAAAGGTCTTTCCGTGGGGTTTCTGGCGATGCATAACATGCACATCTGCAATGCTGTGCATAGCTGCAAACGTCTGCATATAGTGTCGCTTCTCTACCCCGCTTGACTTCCGTCGCCGACTTATGTCGACCTAGCCAATACCTAATTTATAATTTCTCTTTCCTTTCGAAGACCCTTAACATCTATAGTGCATATGAAAGCCCGTGGAAATGGGGTTCAAGACGATGTATAACATGCCCATGTGCACTGGCATGCCAAGCTGCATACGTCTGCGTGTCATGCAGCATCTCCTGTGCGTCGCCAACACCATCAGCGCATGATCCTTTCGTTAATAATGTCTACATGCCTGATGCGACTTTTAATATCTTATATTCATTAGAAAGAGCATTTCAATTCGCTTCGAACGGTGTATGGCATGTGCATGTGCGACGTTGAGCAAAGATGCTAGGCATGTCCGTATGTAATGCCGCATGGTAGTTCCGTCGCGACGGCGCCGGTAGCGGAAGTAGGCTTTCGTTCTAATTTCGTTATCACTCTTTGGATTTCTAATATCTATGATTCAATTGAAAGGTCTTTCCGTGGGGTTTCTGGCGATGCATAACATGCACATCTGCAATGCTGTGCATAGCTGCAAACGTCTGCATATAGTGTCGCTTCTCTACCCCGCTTGACTTCCGTCGCCGACTTATGTCGACCTAGCCAATACCTCCTTATAATTTCTCTTTCCTTTCGAAGACCCTTAACATCTATAGTGCATATGAAAGCCCGTGGAAATGGGGTTCAAGACGATGTATAACATGCCCATGTGCACTGGCATGCCAAGCTGCATACGTCTGCGTGTCATGCAGCATCTCCTGTGCGTCGCCAACACCATCAGCGCATGATCCTTTCGTTAATAATGTCTACATGCCTGATGCGACTTTTAATATCTTATATTCATTAGAAAGAGCATTTCAATTCGCTTCGAACGGTGTATGGCATGTGCATGTGCGACGTTGAGCAAAGATGCTAGGCATGTCCGTATGTAATGCCGCATGGTAGTTCCGTCGCGACGGCGCCGGTAGCGGAAGTAGGCTTTCGTTCTAATTTCGTTATCACTCTTTGGATTTCTAATATCTATGATTCAATTGAAAGGTCTTTCCGTGGGGTTTCTGGCGATGCATAACATGCACATCTGCAATGCTGTGCATAGCTGCAAACGTCTGCATATAGTGTCGCTTCTCTACCCCGCTTGACTTCCGTCGCCGACTTATGTCGACCTAGCCAATACCTCCTTATAATTTCTCTTTCCTTTCGAAGACCCTTAACATCTATAGTGCATATGAAAGCCCGTGGAAATGGGGTTCAAGACGATGTATAACATGCCCATGTGCACTGGCATGCCAAGCTGCATACGTCTGCGTGTCATGCAGCATCTCCTGTGCGTCGCCAACACCATCAGCGCATGATCCTTTCGTTAATAATGTCTACATGCCTGATGCGACTTTTAATATCTTATATTCATTAGAAAGAGCATTTCAATTCGCTTCGAACGGTGTATGGCATGTGCATGTGCGACGTTGAGCAAAGATGCTAGGCATGTCCGTATGTAATGCCGCATGGTAGTTCCGTCGCGACGGCGCCGGTAGCGGAAGTAGGCTTTCGTTCTAATTTCGTTATCACTCTTTGGATTTCTAATATCTATGATTCAATTGAAAGGTCTTTCCGTGGGGTTTCTGGCGATGCATAACATGCACATCTGCAATGCTGTGCATAGCTGCAAACGTCTGCATATAGTGTCGCTTCTCTACCCCGCTTGACTTCCGTCGCCGACTTATGTCGACCTAGCCAATACCTAATTTATAATTTCTCTTTCCTTTCGAAGACCCTTAACATCTATAGTGCATATGAAAGCCCGTGGAAATGGGGTTCAAGACGATGTATAACATGCCCATGTGCACTGGCATGCCAAGCTGCATACGTCTGCGTGTCATGCAGCATCTCCTGTGCGTCGCCAACACCATCAGCGCATGATCCTTTCGTTAATAATGTCTACATGCCTGATGCGACTTTTAATATCTTATATTCATTAGAAAGAGCATTTCAATTCGCTTCGAACGGTGTATGGCATGTGCATGTGCGACGTTGAGCAAAGATGCTAGGCATGTCCGTATGTAATGCCGCATGGTAGTTCCGTCGCGACGGCGCCGGTAGCGGAAGTAGGCTTTCGTTCTAATTTCGTTATCACTCTTTGGATTTCTAATATCTATGATTCAATTGAAAGGTCTTTCCGTGGGGTTTCTGGCGATGCATAACATGCACATCTGCAATGCTGTGCATAGCTGCAAACGTCTGCATATAGTGTCGCTTCTCTACCCCGCTTGACTTCCGTCGCCGACTTATGTCGACCTAGCCAATACCTCCTTATAATTTCTCTTTCCTTTCGAAGACCCTTAACATCTATAGTGCATATGAAAGCCCGTGGAAATGGGGTTCAAGACGATGTATAACATGCCCATGTGCACTGGCATGCCAAGCTGCATACGTCTGCGTGTCATGCAGCATCTCCTGTGCGTCGCCAACACCATCAGCGCATGATCCTTTCGTTAATAATGTCTACATGCCTGATGCGACTTTTAATATCTTATATTCATTAGAAAGAGCATTTCAATTCGCTTCGAACGGTGTATGGCATGTGCATGTGCGACGTTGAGCAAAGATGCTAGGCATGTCCGTATGTAATGCCGCATGGTAGTTCCGTCGCGACGGCGCCGGTAGCGGAAGTAGGCTTTCGTTCTAATTTCGTTATCCCTCTTTGGATTTCTAATATCTATGATTCAATTGAAAGGTCTTTCCGTGGGGTTTCTGGCGATGCATAACATGCACATCTGCAATGCTGTGCATAGCTGCAAACGTCTGCATATAGTGTCGCTTCTCTACCCCGCTTGACTTCCGTCGCCGACTTATGTCGACCTAGCCAATACCTCCTTATAATTTCTCTTTCCTTTCGAAGACCCTTAACATCTATAGTGCATATGAAAGCCCGTGGAAATGGGGTTCAAGACGATGTATAACATGCCCATGTGCACTGGCATGCCAAGCTGCATACGTCTGCGTGTCATGCAGCATCTCCTGTGCGTCGCCAACACCATCAGCGCATGATCCTTTCGTTAATAATGTCTACATGCCTGATGCGACTTTTAATATCTTATATTCATTAGAAAGAGCATTTCAATTCGCTTCGAACGGTGTATGGCATGTGCATGTGCGACGTTGAGCAAAGATGCTAGGCATGTCCGTATGTAATGCCGCATGGTAGTTCCGTCGCGACGGCGCCGGTAGCGGAAGTAGGCTTTCGTTCTAATTTCGTTATCACTCTTTGGATTTCTAATATCTATGATTCAATTGAAAGGTCTTTCCGTGGGGTTTCTGGCGATGCATAACATGCACATCTGCAATGCTGTGCATAGCTGCAAACGTCTGCATATAGTGTCGCTTCTCTACCCCGCTTGACTTCCGTCGCCGACTTATGTCGACCTAGCCAATACCTCCTTATAATTTCTCTTTCCTTTCGAAGACCCTTAACATCTATAGTGCATATGAAAGCCCGTGGAAATGGGGTTCAAGACGATGTATAACATGCCCATGTGCACTGGCATGCCAAGCTGCATACGTCTGCGTGTCATGCAGCATCTCCTGTGCGTCGCCAACACCATCAGCGCATGATCCTTTCGTTAATAATGTCTACATGCCTGATGCGACTTTTAATATCTTATATTCATTAGAAAGAGCATTTCAATTCGCTTCGAACGGTGTATGGCATGTGCATGTGCGACGTTGAGCAAAGATGCTAGGCATGTCCGTATGTAATGCCGCATGGTAGTTCCGTCGCGCCGGCGCCGGTAGCGGAAGTAGGCTTTCGTTCTAATTTCGTTATCACTCTTTGGATTTCTAATATCTATGATTCAATTGAAAGGTCTTTCCGTGGGGTTTCTGGCGATGCATAACATGCACATCTGCAATGCTGTGCATAGCTGCAAACGTCTGCATATAGTGTCGCTTCTCTACCCCGCTTGACTTCCGTCGCCGACTTATGTCGACCTAGCCAATACCTAATTTATAATTTCTCTTTCCTTTCGAAGACCCTTAACATCTATAGTGCATATGAAAGCCCGTGGAAATGGGGTTCAAGACGATGTATAACATGCCCATGTGCACTGGCATGCCAAGCTGCATACGTCTGCGTGTCATGCAGCATCTCCTGTGCGTCGCCAACACCATCAGCGCATGATCCTTTCGTTAATAATGTCTACATGCCTGATGCGACTTTTAATATCTTATATTCATTAGAAAGAGCATTTCAATTCGCTTCGAACGGTGTATGGCATGTGCATGTGCGACGTTGAGCAAAGATGCTAGGCATGTCCGTATGTAATGCCGCATGGTAGTTCCGTCGCGACGGCGCCGGTAGCGGAAGTAGGCTTTCGTTCTAATTTCGTTATCACTCTTTGGATTTCTAATATCTATGATTCAATTGAAAGGTCTTTCCGTGGGGTTTCTGGCGATGCATAACATGCACATCTGCAATGCTGTGCATAGCTGCAAACGTCTGCATATAGTGTCGCTTCTCTACCCCGCTTGACTTCCGTCGCCGACTTATGTCGACCTAGCCAATACCTCCTTATAATTTCTCTTTCCTTTCGAAGACCCTTAACATCTATAGTGCATATGAAAGCCCGTGGAAATGGGGTTCAAGACGATGTATAACATGCCCATGTGCACTGGCATGCCAAGCTGCATACGTCTGCGTGTCATGCAGCATCTCCTGTGCGTCGCCAACACCATCAGCGCATGATCCTTTCGTTAATAATGTCTACATGCCTGATGCGACTTTTAATATCTTATATTCATTAGAAAGAGCATTTCAATTCGCTTCGAACGGTGTATGGCATGTGCATGTGCGACGTTGAGCAAAGATGCTAGGCATGTCCGTATGTAATGCCGCATGGTAGTTCCGTCGCGACGGCGCCGGTAGCGGAAGTAGGCTTTCGTTCTAATTTCGTTATCCCTCTTTGGATTTCTAATATCTATGATTCAATTGAAAGGTCTTTCCGTGGGGTTTCTGGCGATGCATAACATGCACATCTGCAATGCTGTGCATAGCTGCAAACGTCTGCATATAGTGTCGCTTCTCTACCCCGCTTGACTTCCGTCGCCGACTTATGTCGACCTAGCCAATACCTCCTTATAATTTCTCTTTCCTTTCGAAGACCCTTAACATCTATAGTGCATATGAAAGCCCGTGGAAATGGGGTTCAAGACGATGTATAACATGCCCATGTGCACTGGCATGCCAAGCTGCATACGTCTGCGTGTCATGCAGCATCTCCTGTGCGTCGCCAACACCATCAGCGCATGATCCTTTCGTTAATAATGTCTACATGCCTGATGCGACTTTTAATATCTTATATTCATTAGAAAGAGCATTTCAATTCGCTTCGAACGGTGTATGGCATGTGCATGTGCGACGTTGAGCAAAGATGCTAGGCATGTCCGTATGTAATGCCGCATGGTAGTTCCGTCGCGACGGCGCCGGTAGCGGAAGTAGGCTTTCGTTCTAATTTCGTTATCACTCTTTGGATTTCTAATATCTATGATTCAATTGAAAGGTCTTTCCGTGGGGTTTCTGGCGATGCATAACATGCACATCTGCAATGCTGTGCATAGCTGCAAACGTCTGCATATAGTGTCGCTTCTCTACCCCGCTTGACTTCCGTCGCCGACTTATGTCGACCTAGCCAATACCTCCTTATAATTTCTCTTTCCTTTCGAAGACCCTTAACATCTATAGTGCATATGAAAGCCCGTGGAAATGGGGTTCAAGACGATGTATAACATGCCCATGTGCACTGGCATGCCAAGCTGCATACGTCTGCGTGTCATGCAGCATCTCCTGTGCGTCGCCAACACCATCAGCGCATGATCCTTTCGTTAATAATGTCTACATGCCTGATGCGACTTTTAATATCTTATATTCATTAGAAAGAGCATTTCAATTCGCTTCGAACGGTGTATGGCATGTGCATGTGCGACGTTGAGCAAAGATGCTAGGCATGTCCGTATGTAATGCCGCATGGTAGTTCCGTCGCGACGGCGCCGGTAGCGGAAGTAGGCTTTCGTTCTAATTTCGTTATCACTCTTTGGATTTCTAATATCTATGATTCAATTGAAAGGTCTTTCCGTGGGGTTTCTGGCGATGCATAACATGCACATCTGCAATGCTGTGCATAGCTGCAAACGTCTGCATATAGTGTCGCTTCTCTACCCCGCTTGACTTCCGTCGCCGACTTATGTCGACCTAGCCAATACCTAATTTATAATTTCTCTTTCCTTTCGAAGACCCTTAACATCTATAGTGCATATGAAAGCCCGTGGAAATGGGGTTCAAGACGATGTATAACATGCCCATGTGCACTGGCATGCCAAGCTGCATACGTCTGCGTGTCATGCAGCATCTCCTGTGCGTCGCCAACACCATCAGCGCATGATCCTTTCGTTAATAATGTCTACATGCCTGATGCGACTTTTAATATCTTATATTCATTAGAAAGAGCATTTCAATTCGCTTCGAACGGTGTATGGCATGTGCATGTGCGACGTTGAGCAAAGATGCTAGGCATGTCCGTATGTAATGCCGCATGGTAGTTCCGTCGCGACGGCGCCGGTAGCGGAAGTAGGCTTTCGTTCTAATTTCGTTATCACTCTTTGGATTTCTAATATCTATGATTCAATTGAAAGGTCTTTCCGTGGGGTTTCTGGCGATGCATAAGATGCACATCTGCAATGCTGTGCATAGCTGCAAACGTCTGCATATAGTGTCGCTTCTCTACCCCGCTTGACTTCCGTCGCCGACTTATGTCGACCTAGCCAATACCTCCTTATAATTTCTCTTTCCTTTCGAAGACCCTTAACATCTATAGTGCATATGAAAGCCCGTGGAAATGGGGTTCAAGACGATGTATAACATGCCCATGTGCACTGGCATGCCAAGCTGCATACGTCTGCGTGTCATGCAGCATCTCCTGTGCGTCGCCAACACCATCAGCGCATGATCCTTTCGTTAATAATGTCTACATGCCTGATGCGACTTTTAATATCTTATATTCATTAGAAAGAGCATTTCAATTCGCTTCGAACGGTGTATGGCATGTGCATGTGCGACGTTGAGCAAAGATGCTAGGCATGTCCGTATGTAATGCCGCATGGTAGTTCCGTCGCGACGGCGCCGGTAGCGGAAGTAGGCTTTCGTTCTAATTTCGTTATCCCTCTTTGGATTTCTAATATCTATGATTCAATTGAAAGGTCTTTCCGTGGGGTTTCTGGCGATGCATAACATGCACATCTGCAATGCTGTGCATAGCTGCAAACGTCTGCATATAGTGTCGCTTCTCTACCCCGCTTGACTTCCGTCGCCGACTTATGTCGACCTAGCCAATACCTCCTTATAATTTCTCTTTCCTTTCGAAGACCCTTAACATCTATAGTGCATATGAAAGCCCGTGGAAATGGGGTTCAAGACGATGTATAACATGCCCATGTGCACTGGCATGCCAAGCTGCATACGTCTGCGTGTCATGCAGCATCTCCTGTGCGTCGCCAACACCATCAGCGCATGATCCTTTCGTTAATAATGTCTACATGCCTGATGCGACTTTTAATATCTTATATTCATTAGAAAGAGCATTTCAATTCGCTTCGAACGGTGTATGGCATGTGCATGTGCGACGTTGAGCAAAGATGCTAGGCATGTCCGTATGTAATGCCGCATGGTAGTTCCGTCGCGACGGCGCCGGTAGCGGAAGTAGGCTTTCGTTCTAATTTCGTTATCACTCTTTGGATTTCTAATATCTATGATTCAATTGAAAGGTCTTTCCGTGGGGTTTCTGGCGATGCATAACATGCACATCTGCAATGCTGTGCATAGCTGCAAACGTCTGCATATAGTGTCGCTTCTCTACCCCGCTTGACTTCCGTCGCCGACTTATGTCGACCTAGCCAATACCTCCTTATAATTTCTCTTTCCTTTCGAAGACCCTTAACATCTATAGTGCATATGAAAGCCCGTGGAAATGGGGTTCAAGACGATGTATAACATGCCCATGTGCACTGGCATGCCAAGCTGCATACGTCTGCGTGTCATGCAGCATCTCCTGTGCGTCGCCAACACCATCAGCGCATGATCCTTTCGTTAATAATGTCTACATGCCTGATGCGACTTTTAATATCTTATATTCATTAGAAAGAGCATTTCAATTCGCTTCGAACGGTGTATGGCATGTGCATGTGCGACGTTGAGCAAAGATGCTAGGCATGTCCGTATGTAATGCCGCATGGTAGTTCCGTCGCGACGGCGCCGGTAGCGGAAGTAGGCTTTCGTTCTAATTTCGTTATCACTCTTTGGATTTCTAATATCTATGATTCAATTGAAAGGTCTTTCCGTGGGGTTTCTGGCGATGCATAACATGCACATCTGCAATGCTGTGCATAGCTGCAAACGTCTGCATATAGTGTCGCTTCTCTACCCCGCTTGACTTCCGTCGCCGACTTATGTCGACCTAGCCAATACCTAATTTATAATTTCTCTTTCCTTTCGAAGACCCTTAACATCTATAGTGCATATGAAAGCCCGTGGAAATGGGGTTCAAGACGATGTATAACATGCCCATGTGCACTGGCATGCCAAGCTGCATACGTCTGCGTGTCATGCAGCATCTCCTGTGCGTCGCCAACACCATCAGCGCATGATCCTTTCGTTAATAATGTCTACATGCCTGATGCGACTTTTAATATCTTATATTCATTAGAAAGAGCATTTCAATTCGCTTCGAACGGTGTATGGCATGTGCATGTGCGACGTTGAGCAAAGATGCTAGGCATGTCCGTATGTAATGCCGCATGGTAGTTCCGTCGCGACGGCGCCGGTAGCGGAAGTAGGCTTTCGTTCTAATTTCGTTATCACTCTTTGGATTTCTAATATCTATGATTCAATTGAAAGGTCTTTCCGTGGGGTTTCTGGCGATGCATAAGATGCACATCTGCAATGCTGTGCATAGCTGCAAACGTCTGCATATAGTGTCGCTTCTCTACCCCGCTTGACTTCCGTCGCCGACTTATGTCGACCTAGCCAATACCTCCTTATAATTTCTCTTTCCTTTCGAAGACCCTTAACATCTATAGTGCATATGAAAGCCCGTGGAAATGGGGTTCAAGACGATGTATAACATGCCCATGTGCACTGGCATGCCAAGCTGCATACGTCTGCGTGTCATGCAGCATCTCCTGTGCGTCGCCAACACCATCAGCGCATGATCCTTTCGTTAATAATGTCTACATGCCTGATGCGACTTTTAATATCTTATATTCATTAGAAAGAGCATTTCAATTCGCTTCGAACGGTGTATGGCATGTGCATGTGCGACGTTGAGCAAAGATGCTAGGCATGTCCGTATGTAATGCCGCATGGTAGTTCCGTCGCGACGGCGCCGGTAGCGGAAGTAGGCTTTCGTTCTAATTTCGTTATCCCTCTTTGGATTTCTAATATCTATGATTCAATTGAAAGGTCTTTCCGTGGGGTTTCTGGCGATGCATAACATGCACATCTGCAATGCTGTGCATAGCTGCAAACGTCTGCATATAGTGTCGCTTCTCTACCCCGCTTGACTTCCGTCGCCGACTTATGTCGACCTAGCCAATACCTCCTTATAATTTCTCTTTCCTTTCGAAGACCCTTAACATCTATAGTGCATATGAAAGCCCGTGGAAATGGGGTTCAAGACGATGTATAACATGCCCATGTGCACTGGCATGCCAAGCTGCATACGTCTGCGTGTCATGCAGCATCTCCTGTGCGTCGCCAACACCATCAGCGCATGATCCTTTCGTTAATAATGTCTACATGCCTGATGCGACTTTTAATATCTTATATTCATTAGAAAGAGCATTTCAATTCGCTTCGAACGGTGTATGGCATGTGCATGTGCGACGTTGAGCAAAGATGCTAGGCATGTCCGTATGTAATGCCGCATGGTAGTTCCGTCGCGACGGCGCCGGTAGCGGAAGTAGGCTTTCGTTCTAATTTCGTTATCACTCTTTGGATTTCTAATATCTATGATTCAATTGAAAGGTCTTTCCGTGGGGTTTCTGGCGATGCATAACATGCACATCTGCAATGCTGTGCATAGCTGCAAACGTCTGCATATAGTGTCGCTTCTCTACCCCGCTTGACTTCCGTCGCCGACTTATGTCGACCTAGCCAATACCTCCTTATAATTTCTCTTTCCTTTCGAAGACCCTTAACATCTATAGTGCATATGAAAGCCCGTGGAAATGGGGTTCAAGACGATGTATAACATGCCCATGTGCACTGGCATGCCAAGCTGCATACGTCTGCGTGTCATGCAGCATCTCCTGTGCGTCGCCAACACCATCAGCGCATGATCCTTTCGTTAATAATGTCTACATGCCTGATGCGACTTTTAATATCTTATATTCATTAGAAAGAGCATTTCAATTCGCTTCGAACGGTGTATGGCATGTGCATGTGCGACGTTGAGCAAAGATGCTAGGCATGTCCGTATGTAATGCCGCATGGTAGTTCCGTCGCGACGGCGCCGGTAGCGGAAGTAGGCTTTCGTTCTAATTTCGTTATCACTCTTTGGATTTCTAATATCTATGATTCAATTGAAAGGTCTTTCCGTGGGGTTTCTGGCGATGCATAACATGCACATCTGCAATGCTGTGCATAGCTGCAAACGTCTGCATATAGTGTCGCTTCTCTACCCCGCTTGACTTCCGTCGCCGACTTATGTCGACCTAGCCAATACCTCCTTATAATTTCTCTTTCCTTTCGAAGACCCTTAACATCTATAGTGCATATGAAAGCCCGTGGAAATGGGGTTCAAGACGATGTATAACATGCCCATGTGCACTGGCATGCCAAGCTGCATACGTCTGCGTGTCATGCAGCATCTCCTGTGCGTCGCCAACACCATCAGCGCATGATCCTTTCGTTAATAATGTCTACATGCCTGATGCGACTTTTAATATCTTATATTCATTAGAAAGAGCATTTCAATTCGCTTCGAACGGTGTATGGCATGTGCATGTGCGACGTTGAGCAAAGATGCTAGGCATGTCCGTATGTAATGCCGCATGGTAGTTCCGTCGCGACGGCGCCGGTAGCGGAAGTAGGCTTTCGTTCTAATTTCGTTATCCCTCTTTGGATTTCTAATATCTATGATTCAATTGAAAGGTCTTTCCGTGGGGTTTCTGGCGATGCATAACATGCACATCTGCAATGCTGTGCATAGCTGCAAACGTCTGCATATAGTGTCGCTTCTCTACCCCGCTTGACTTCCGTCGCCGACTTATGTCGACCTAGCCAATACCTCCTTATAATTTCTCTTTCCTTTCGAAGACCCTTAACATCTATAGTGCATATGAAAGCCCGTGGAAATGGGGTTCAAGACGATGTATAACATGCCCATGTGCACTGGCATGCCAAGCTGCATACGTCTGCGTGTCATGCAGCATCTCCTGTGCGTCGCCAACACCATCAGCGCATGATCCTTTCGTTAATAATGTCTACATGCCTGATGCGACTTTTAATATCTTATATTCATTAGAAAGAGCATTTCAATTCGCTTCGAACGGTGTATGGCATGTGCATGTGCGACGTTGAGCAAAGATGCTAGGCATGTCCGTATGTAATGCCGCATGGTAGTTCCGTCGCGCCGGCGCCGGTAGCGGAAGTAGGCTTTCGTTCTAATTTCGTTATCACTCTTTGGATTTCTAATATCTATGATTCAATTGAAAGGTCTTTCCGTGGGGTTTCTGGCGATGCATAACATGCACATCTGCAATGCTGTGCATAGCTGCAAACGTCTGCATATAGTGTCGCTTCTCTACCCCGCTTGACTTCCGTCGCCGACTTATGTCGACCTAGCCAATACCTCCTTATAATTTCTCTTTCCTTTCGAAGACCCTTAACATCTATAGTGCATATGAAAGCCCGTGGAAATGGGGTTCAAGACGATGTATAACATGCCCATGTGCACTGGCATGCCAAGCTGCATACGTCTGCGTGTCATGCAGCATCTCCTGTGCGTCGCCAACACCATCAGCGCATGATCCTTTCGTTAATAATGTCTACATGCCTGATGCGACTTTTAATATCTTATATTCATTAGAAAGAGCATTTCAATTCGCTTCGAACGGTGTATGGCATGTGCATGTGCGACGTTGAGCAAAGATGCTAGGCATGTCCGTATGTAATGCCGCATGGTAGTTCCGTCGCGACGGCGCCGGTAGCGGAAGTAGGCTTTCGTTCTAATTTCGTTATCCCTCTTTGGATTTCTAATATCTATGATTCAATTGAAAGGTCTTTCCGTGGGGTTTCTGGCGATGCATAACATGCACATCTGCAATGCTGTGCATAGCTGCAAACGTCTGCATATAGTGTCGCTTCTCTACCCCGCTTGACTTCCGTCGCCGACTTATGTCGACCTAGCCAATACCTCCTTATAATTTCTCTTTCCTTTCGAAGACCCTTAACATCTATAGTGCATATGAAAGCCCGTGGAAATGGGGTTCAAGACGATGTATAACATGCCCATGTGCACTGGCATGCCAAGCTGCATACGTCTGCGTGTCATGCAGCATCTCCTGTGCGTCGCCAACACCATCAGCGCATGATCCTTTCGTTAATAATGTCTACATGCCTGATGCGACTTTTAATATCTTATATTCATTAGAAAGAGCATTTCAATTCGCTTCGAACGGTGTATGGCATGTGCATGTGCGACGTTGAGCAAAGATGCTAGGCATGTCCGTATGTAATGCCGCATGGTAGTTCCGTCGCGACGGCGCCGGTAGCGGAAGTAGGCTTTCGTTCTAATTTCGTTATCACTCTTTGGATTTCTAATATCTATGATTCAATTGAAAGGTCTTTCCGTGGGGTTTCTGGCGATGCATAACATGCACATCTGCAATGCTGTGCATAGCTGCAAACGTCTGCATATAGTGTCGCTTCTCTACCCCGCTTGACTTCCGTCGCCGACTTATGTCGACCTAGCCAATACCTCCTTATAATTTCTCTTTCCTTTCGAAGACCCTTAACATCTATAGTGCATATGAAAGCCCGTGGAAATGGGGTTCAAGACGATGTATAACATGCCCATGTGCACTGGCATGCCAAGCTGCATACGTCTGCGTGTCATGCAGCATCTCCTGTGCGTCGCCAACACCATCAGCGCATGATCCTTTCGTTAATAATGTCTACATGCCTGATGCGACTTTTAATATCTTATATTCATTAGAAAGAGCATTTCAATTCGCTTCGAACGGTGTATGGCATGTGCATGTGCGACGTTGAGCAAAGATGCTAGGCATGTCCGTATGTAATGCCGCATGGTAGTTCCGTCGCGACGGCGCCGGTAGCGGAAGTAGGCTTTCGTTCTAATTTCGTTATCACTCTTTGGATTTCTAATATCTATGATTCAATTGAAAGGTCTTTCCGTGGGGTTTCTGGCGATGCATAACATGCACATCTGCAATGCTGTGCATAGCTGCAAACGTCTGCATATAGTGTCGCTTCTCTACCCCGCTTGACTTCCGTCGCCGACTTATGTCGACCTAGCCAATACCTCCTTATAATTTCTCTTTCCTTTCGAAGACCCTTAACATCTATAGTGCATATGAAAGCCCGTGGAAATGGGGTTCAAGACGATGTATAACATGCCCATGTGCACTGGCATGCCAAGCTGCATACGTCTGCGTGTCATGCAGCATCTCCTGTGCGTCGCCAACACCATCAGCGCATGATCCTTTCGTTAATAATGTCTACATGCCTGATGCGACTTTTAATATCTTATATTCATTAGAAAGAGCATTTCAATTCGCTTCGAACGGTGTATGGCATGTGCATGTGCGACGTTGAGCAAAGATGCTAGGCATGTCCGTATGTAATGCCGCATGGTAGTTCCGTCGCGACGGCGCCGGTAGCGGAAGTAGGCTTTCGTTCTAATTTCGTTATCACTCTTTGGATTTCTAATATCTATGATTCAATTGAAAGGTCTTTCCGTGGGGTTTCTGGCGATGCATAACATGCACATCTGCAATGCTGTGCATAGCTGCAAACGTCTGCATATAGTGTCGCTTCTCTACCCCGCTTGACTTCCGTCGCCGACTTATGTCGACCTAGCCAATACCTAATTTATAATTTCTCTTTCCTTTCGAAGACCCTTAACATCTATAGTGCATATGAAAGCCCGTGGAAATGGGGTTCAAGACGATGTATAACATGCCCATGTGCACTGGCATGCCAAGCTGCATACGTCTGCGTGTCATGCAGCATCTCCTGTGCGTCGCCAACACCATCAGCGCATGATCCTTTCGTTAATAATGTCTACATGCCTGATGCGACTTTTAATATCTTATATTCATTAGAAAGAGCATTTCAATTCGCTTCGAACGGTGTATGGCATGTGCATGTGCGACGTTGAGCAAAGATGCTAGGCATGTCCGTATGTAATGCCGCATGGTAGTTCCGTCGCGACGGCGCCGGTAGCGGAAGTAGGCTTTCGTTCTAATTTCGTTATCACTCTTTGGATTTCTAATATCTATGATTCAATTGAAAGGTCTTTCCGTGGGGTTTCTGGCGATGCATAACATGCACATCTGCAATGCTGTGCATAGCTGCAAACGTCTGCATATAGTGTCGCTTCTCTACCCCGCTTGACTTCCGTCGCCGACTTATGTCGACCTAGCCAATACCTCCTTATAATTTCTCTTTCCTTTCGAAGACCCTTAACATCTATAGTGCATATGAAAGCCCGTGGAAATGGGGTTCAAGACGATGTATAACATGCCCATGTGCACTGGCATGCCAAGCTGCATACGTCTGCGTGTCATGCAGCATCTCCTGTGCGTCGCCAACACCATCAGCGCATGATCCTTTCGTTAATAATGTCTACATGCCTGATGCGACTTTTAATATCTTATATTCATTAGAAAGAGCATTTCAATTCGCTTCGAACGGTGTATGGCATGTGCATGTGCGACGTTGAGCAAAGATGCTAGGCATGTCCGTATGTAATGCCGCATGGTAGTTCCGTCGCGACGGCGCCGGTAGCGGAAGTAGGCTTTCGTTCTAATTTCGTTATCACTCTTTGGATTTCTAATATCTATGATTCAATTGAAAGGTCTTTCCGTGGGGTTTCTGGCGATGCATAACATGCACATCTGCAATGCTGTGCATAGCTGCAAACGTCTGCATATAGTGTCGCTTCTCTACCCCGCTTGACTTCCGTCGCCGACTTATGTCGACCTAGCCAATACCTCCTTATAATTTCTCTTTCCTTTCGAAGACCCTTAACATCTATAGTGCATATGAAAGCCCGTGGAAATGGGGTTCAAGACGATGTATAACATGCCCATGTGCACTGGCATGCCAAGCTGCATACGTCTGCGTGTCATGCAGCATCTCCTGTGCGTCGCCAACACCATCAGCGCATGATCCTTTCGTTAATAATGTCTACATGCCTGATGCGACTTTTAATATCTTATATTCATTAGAAAGAGCATTTCAATTCGCTTCGAACGGTGTATGGCATGTGCATGTGCGACGTTGAGCAAAGATGCTAGGCATGTCCGTATGTAATGCCGCATGGTAGTTCCGTCGCGACGGCGCCGGTAGCGGAAGTAGGCTTTCGTTCTAATTTCGTTATCACTCTTTGGATTTCTAATATCTATGATTCAATTGAAAGGTCTTTCCGTGGGGTTTCTGGCGATGCATAACATGCACATCTGCAATGCTGTGCATAGCTGCAAACGTCTGCATATAGTGTCGCTTCTCTACCCCGCTTGACTTCCGTCGCCGACTTATGTCGACCTAGCCAATACCTAATTTATAATTTCTCTTTCCTTTCGAAGACCCTTAACATCTATAGTGCATATGAAAGCCCGTGGAAATGGGGTTCAAGACGATGTATAACATGCCCATGTGCACTGGCATGCCAAGCTGCATACGTCTGCGTGTCATGCAGCATCTCCTGTGCGTCGCCAACACCATCAGCGCATGATCCTTTCGTTAATAATGTCTACATGCCTGATGCGACTTTTAATATCTTATATTCATTAGAAAGAGCATTTCAATTCGCTTCGAACGGTGTATGGCATGTGCATGTGCGACGTTGAGCAAAGATGCTAGGCATGTCCGTATGTAATGCCGCATGGTAGTTCCGTCGCGACGGCGCCGGTAGCGGAAGTAGGCTTTCGTTCTAATTTCGTTATCACTCTTTGGATTTCTAATATCTATGATTCAATTGAAAGGTCTTTCCGTGGGGTTTCTGGCGATGCATAACATGCACATCTGCAATGCTGTGCATAGCTGCAAACGTCTGCATATAGTGTCGCTTCTCTACCCCGCTTGACTTCCGTCGCCGACTTATGTCGACCTAGCCAATACCTCCTTATAATTTCTCTTTCCTTTCGAAGACCCTTAACATCTATAGTGCATATGAAAGCCCGTGGAAATGGGGTTCAAGACGATGTATAACATGCCCATGTGCACTGGCATGCCAAGCTGCATACGTCTGCGTGTCATGCAGCATCTCCTGTGCGTCGCCAACACCATCAGCGCATGATCCTTTCGTTAATAATGTCTACATGCCTGATGCGACTTTTAATATCTTATATTCATTAGAAAGAGCATTTCAATTCGCTTCGAACGGTGTATGGCATGTGCATGTGCGACGTTGAGCAAAGATGCTAGGCATGTCCGTATGTAATGCCGCATGGTAGTTCCGTCGCGACGGCGCCGGTAGCGGAAGTAGGCTTTCGTTCTAATTTCGTTATCCCTCTTTGGATTTCTAATATCTATGATTCAATTGAAAGGTCTTTCCGTGGGGTTTCTGGCGATGCATAACATGCACATCTGCAATGCTGTGCATAGCTGCAAACGTCTGCATATAGTGTCGCTTCTCTACCCCGCTTGACTTCCGTCGCCGACTTATGTCGACCTAGCCAATACCTCCTTATAATTTCTCTTTCCTTTCGAAGACCCTTAACATCTATAGTGCATATGAAAGCCCGTGGAAATGGGGTTCAAGACGATGTATAACATGCCCATGTGCACTGGCATGCCAAGCTGCATACGTCTGCGTGTCATGCAGCATCTCCTGTGCGTCGCCAACACCATCAGCGCATGATCCTTTCGTTAATAATGTCTACATGCCTGATGCGACTTTTAATATCTTATATTCATTAGAAAGAGCATTTCAATTCGCTTCGAACGGTGTATGGCATGTGCATGTGCGACGTTGAGCAAAGATGCTAGGCATGTCCGTATGTAATGCCGCATGGTAGTTCCGTCGCGACGGCGCCGGTAGCGGAAGTAGGCTTTCGTTCTAATTTCGTTATCACTCTTTGGATTTCTAATATCTATGATTCAATTGAAAGGTCTTTCCGTGGGGTTTCTGGCGATGCATAACATGCACATCTGCAATGCTGTGCATAGCTGCAAACGTCTGCATATAGTGTCGCTTCTCTACCCCGCTTGACTTCCGTCGCCGACTTATGTCGACCTAGCCAATACCTCCTTATAATTTCTCTTTCCTTTCGAAGACCCTTAACATCTATAGTGCATATGAAAGCCCGTGGAAATGGGGTTCAAGACGATGTATAACATGCCCATGTGCACTGGCATGCCAAGCTGCATACGTCTGCGTGTCATGCAGCATCTCCTGTGCGTCGCCAACACCATCAGCGCATGATCCTTTCGTTAATAATGTCTACATGCCTGATGCGACTTTTAATATCTTATATTCATTAGAAAGAGCATTTCAATTCGCTTCGAACGGTGTATGGCATGTGCATGTGCGACGTTGAGCAAAGATGCTAGGCATGTCCGTATGTAATGCCGCATGGTAGTTCCGTCGCGACGGCGCCGGTAGCGGAAGTAGGCTTTCGTTCTAATTTCGTTATCACTCTTTGGATTTCTAATATCTATGATTCAATTGAAAGGTCTTTCCGTGGGGTTTCTGGCGATGCATAACATGCACATCTGCAATGCTGTGCATAGCTGCAAACGTCTGCATATAGTGTCGCTTCTCTACCCCGCTTGACTTCCGTCGCCGACTTATGTCGACCTAGCCAATACCTAATTTATAATTTCTCTTTCCTTTCGAAGACCCTTAACATCTATAGTGCATATGAAAGCCCGTGGAAATGGGGTTCAAGACGATGTATAACATGCCCATGTGCACTGGCATGCCAAGCTGCATACGTCTGCGTGTCATGCAGCATCTCCTGTGCGTCGCCAACACCATCAGCGCATGATCCTTTCGTTAATAATGTCTACATGCCTGATGCGACTTTTAATATCTTATATTCATTAGAAAGAGCATTTCAATTCGCTTCGAACGGTGTATGGCATGTGCATGTGCGACGTTGAGCAAAGATGCTAGGCATGTCCGTATGTAATGCCGCATGGTAGTTCCGTCGCGACGGCGCCGGTAGCGGAAGTAGGCTTTCGTTCTAATTTCGTTATCACTCTTTGGATTTCTAATATCTATGATTCAATTGAAAGGTCTTTCCGTGGGGTTTCTGGCGATGCATAACATGCACATCTGCAATGCTGTGCATAGCTGCAAACGTCTGCATATAGTGTCGCTTCTCTACCCCGCTTGACTTCCGTCGCCGACTTATGTCGACCTAGCCAATACCTCCTTATAATTTCTCTTTCCTTTCGAAGACCCTTAACATCTATAGTGCATATGAAAGCCCGTGGAAATGGGGTTCAAGACGATGTATAACATGCCCATGTGCACTGGCATGCCAAGCTGCATACGTCTGCGTGTCATGCAGCATCTCCTGTGCGTCGCCAACACCATCAGCGCATGATCCTTTCGTTAATAATGTCTACATGCCTGATGCGACTTTTAATATCTTATATTCATTAGAAAGAGCATTTCAATTCGCTTCGAACGGTGTATGGCATGTGCATGTGCGACGTTGAGCAAAGATGCTAGGCATGTCCGTATGTAATGCCGCATGGTAGTTCCGTCGCGACGGCGCCGGTAGCGGAAGTAGGCTTTCGTTCTAATTTCGTTATCCCTCTTTGGATTTCTAATATCTATGATTCAATTGAAAGGTCTTTCCGTGGGGTTTCTGGCGATGCATAACATGCACATCTGCAATGCTGTGCATAGCTGCAAACGTCTGCATATAGTGTCGCTTCTCTACCCCGCTTGACTTCCGTCGCCGACTTATGTCGACCTAGCCAATACCTCCTTATAATTTCTCTTTCCTTTCGAAGACCCTTAACATCTATAGTGCATATGAAAGCCCGTGGAAATGGGGTTCAAGACGATGTATAACATGCCCATGTGCACTGGCATGCCAAGCTGCATACGTCTGCGTGTCATGCAGCATCTCCTGTGCGTCGCCAACACCATCAGCGCATGATCCTTTCGTTAATAATGTCTACATGCCTGATGCGACTTTTAATATCTTATATTCATTAGAAAGAGCATTTCAATTCGCTTCGAACGGTGTATGGCATGTGCATGTGCGACGTTGAGCAAAGATGCTAGGCATGTCCGTATGTAATGCCGCATGGTAGTTCCGTCGCGACGGCGCCGGTAGCGGAAGTAGGCTTTCGTTCTAATTTCGTTATCACTCTTTGGATTTCTAATATCTATGATTCAATTGAAAGGTCTTTCCGTGGGGTTTCTGGCGATGCATAACATGCACATCTGCAATGCTGTGCATAGCTGCAAACGTCTGCATATAGTGTCGCTTCTCTACCCCGCTTGACTTCCGTCGCCGACTTATGTCGACCTAGCCAATACCTCCTTATAATTTCTCTTTCCTTTCGAAGACCCTTAACATCTATAGTGCATATGAAAGCCCGTGGAAATGGGGTTCAAGACGATGTATAACATGCCCATGTGCACTGGCATGCCAAGCTGCATACGTCTGCGTGTCATGCAGCATCTCCTGTGCGTCGCCAACACCATCAGCGCATGATCCTTTCGTTAATAATGTCTACATGCCTGATGCGACTTTTAATATCTTATATTCATTAGAAAGAGCATTTCAATTCGCTTCGAACGGTGTATGGCATGTGCATGTGCGACGTTGAGCAAAGATGCTAGGCATGTCCGTATGTAATGCCGCATGGTAGTTCCGTCGCGACGGCGCCGGTAGCGGAAGTAGGCTTTCGTTCTAATTTCGTTATCACTCTTTGGATTTCTAATATCTATGATTCAATTGAAAGGTCTTTCCGTGGGGTTTCTGGCGATGCATAACATGCACATCTGCAATGCTGTGCATAGCTGCAAACGTCTGCATATAGTGTCGCTTCTCTACCCCGCTTGACTTCCGTCGCCGACTTATGTCGACCTAGCCAATACCTCCTTATAATTTCTCTTTCCTTTCGAAGACCCTTAACATCTATAGTGCATATGAAAGCCCGTGGAAATGGGGTTCAAGACGATGTATAACATGCCCATGTGCACTGGCATGCCAAGCTGCATACGTCTGCGTGTCATGCAGCATCTCCTGTGCGTCGCCAACACCATCAGCGCATGATCCTTTCGTTAATAATGTCTACATGCCTGATGCGACTTTTAATATCTTATATTCATTAGAAAGAGCATTTCAATTCGCTTCGAACGGTGTATGGCATGTGCATGTGCGACGTTGAGCAAAGATGCTAGACATGTCCGTATGTAATGCCGCATGGTAGTTCCGTCGCGACGGCGCCGGTAGCGGAAGTAGGCTTTCGTTCTAATTTCGTTATCACTCTTTGGATTTCTAATATCTATGATTCAATTGAAAGGTCTTTCCGTGGGGTTTCTGGCGATGCATAACATGCACATCTGCAATGCTGTGCATAGCTGCAAACGTCTGCATATAGTGTCGCTTCTCTACCCCGCTTGACTTCCGTCGCCGACTTATGTCGACCTAGCCAATACCTCCTTATAATTTCTCTTTCCTTTCGAAGACCCTTAACATCTATAGTGCATATGAAAGCCCGTGGAAATGGGGTTCAAGACGATGTATAACATGCCCATGTGCACTGGCATGCCAAGCTGCATACGTCTGCGTGTCATGCAGCATCTCCTGTGCGTCGCCAACACCATCAGCGCATGATCCTTTCGTTAATAATGTCTACATGCCTGATGCGACTTTTAATATCTTATATTCATTAGAAAGAGCATTTCAATTCGCTTCGAACGGTGTATGGCATGTGCATGTGCGACGTTGAGCAAAGATGCTAGGCATGTCCGTATGTAATGCCGCATGGTAGTTCCGTCGCGACGGCGCCGGTAGCGGAAGTAGGCTTTCGTTCTAATTTCGTTATCACTCTTTGGATTTCTAATATCTATGATTCAATTGAAAGGTCTTTCCGTGGGGTTTCTGGCGATGCATAACATGCACATCTGCAATGCTGTGCATAGCTGCAAACGTCTGCATATAGTGTCGCTTCTCTACCCCGCTTGACTTCCGTCGCCGACTTATGTCGACCTAGCCAATACCTCCTTATAATTTCTCTTTCCTTTCGAAGACCCTTAACATCTATAGTGCATATGAAAGCCCGTGGAAATGGGGTTCAAGACGATGTATAACATGCCCATGTGCACTGGCATGCCAAGCTGCATACGTCTGCGTGTCATGCAGCATCTCCTGTGCGTCGCCAACACCATCAGCGCATGATCCTTTCGTTAATAATGTCTACATGCCTGATGCGACTTTTAATATCTTATATTCATTAGAAAGAGCATTTCAATTCGCTTCGAACGGTGTATGGCATGTGCATGTGCGACGTTGAGCAAAGATGCTAGGCATGTCCGTATGTAATGCCGCATGGTAGTTCCGTCGCGACGGCGCCGGTAGCGGAAGTAGGCTTTCGTTCTAATTTCGTTATCCCTCTTTGGATTTCTAATATCTATGATTCAATTGAAAGGTCTTTCCGTGGGGTTTCTGGCGATGCATAACATGCACATCTGCAATGCTGTGCATAGCTGCAAACGTCTGCATATAGTGTCGCTTCTCTACCCCGCTTGACTTCCGTCGCCGACTTATGTCGACCTAGCCAATACCTCCTTATAATTTCTCTTTCCTTTCGAAGACCCTTAACATCTATAGTGCATATGAAAGCCCGTGGAAATGGGGTTCAAGACGATGTATAACATGCCCATGTGCACTGGCATGCCAAGCTGCATACGTCTGCGTGTCATGCAGCATCTCCTGTGCGTCGCCAACACCATCAGCGCATGATCCTTTCGTTAATAATGTCTACATGCCTGATGCGACTTTTAATATCTTATATTCATTAGAAAGAGCATTTCAATTCGCTTCGAACGGTGTATGGCATGTGCATGTGCGACGTTGAGCAAAGATGCTAGGCATGTCCGTATGTAATGCCGCATGGTAGTTCCGTCGCGCCGGCGCCGGTAGCGGAAGTAGGCTTTCGTTCTAATTTCGTTATCACTCTTTGGATTTCTAATATCTATGATTCAATTGAAAGGTCTTTCCGTGGGGTTTCTGGCGATGCATAACATGCACATCTGCAATGCTGTGCATAGCTGCAAACGTCTGCATATAGTGTCGCTTCTCTACCCCGCTTGACTTCCGTCGCCGACTTATGTCGACCTAGCCAATACCTCCTTATAATTTCTCTTTCCTTTCGAAGACCCTTAACATCTATAGTGCATATGAAAGCCCGTGGAAATGGGGTTCAAGACGATGTATAACATGCCCATGTGCACTGGCATGCCAAGCTGCATACGTCTGCGTGTCATGCAGCATCTCCTGTGCGTCGCCAACACCATCAGCGCATGATCCTTTCGTTAATAATGTCTACATGCCTGATGCGACTTTTAATATCTTATATTCATTAGAAAGAGCATTTCAATTCGCTTCGAACGGTGTATGGCATGTGCATGTGCGACGTTGAGCAAAGATGCTAGGCATGTCCGTATGTAATGCCGCATGGTAGTTCCGTCGCGACGGCGCCGGTAGCGGAAGTAGGCTTTCGTTCTAATTTCGTTATCACTCTTTGGATTTCTAATATCTATGATTCAATTGAAAGGTCTTTCCGTGGGGTTTCTGGCGATGCATAACATGCACATCTGCAATGCTGTGCATAGCTGCAAACGTCTGGATATAGTGTCGCTTCTCTACCCCGCTTGACTTCCGTCGCCGACTTATGTCGACCTAGCCAATACCTAATTTATAATTTCTCTTTCCTTTCGAAGACCCTTAACATCTATAGTGCATATGAAAGCCCGTGGAAATGGGGTTCAAGACGATGTATAACATGCCCATGTGCACTGGCATGCCAAGCTGCATACGTCTGCGTGTCATGCAGCATCTCCTGTGCGTCGCCAACACCATCAGCGCATGATCCTTTCGTTAATAATGTCTACATGCCTGATGCGACTTTTAATATCTTATATTCATTAGAAAGAGCATTTCAATTCGCTTCGAACGGTGTATGGCATGTGCATGTGCGACGTTGAGCAAAGATGCTAGGCATGTCCGTATGTAATGCCGCATGGTAGTTCCGTCGCGACGGCGCCGGTAGCGGAAGTAGGCTTTCGTTCTAATTTCGTTATCACTCTTTGGATTTCTAATATCTATGATTCAATTGAAAGGTCTTTCCGTGGGGTTTCTGGCGATGCATAACATGCACATCTGCAATGCTGTGCATAGCTGCAAACGTCTGCATATAGTGTCGCTTCTCTACCCCGCTTGACTTCCGTCGCCGACTTATGTCGACCTAGCCAATACCTCCTTATAATTTCTCTTTCCTTTCGAAGACCCTTAACATCTATAGTGCATATGAAAGCCCGTGGAAATGGGGTTCAAGACGATGTATAACATGCCCATGTGCACTGGCATGCCAAGCTGCATACGTCTGCGTGTCATGCAGCATCTCCTGTGCGTCGCCAACACCATCAGCGCATGATCCTTTCGTTAATAATGTCTACATGCCTGATGCGACTTTTAATATCTTATATTCATTAGAAAGAGCATTTCAATTCGCTTCGAACGGTGTATGGCATGTGCATGTGCGACGTTGAGCAAAGATGCTAGGCATGTCCGTATGTAATGCCGCATGGTAGTTCCGTCGCGACGGCGCCGGTAGCGGAAGTAGGCTTTCGTTCTAATTTCGTTATCACTCTTTGGATTTCTAATATCTATGATTCAATTGAAAGGTCTTTCCGTGGGGTTTCTGGCGATGCATAACATGCACATCTGCAATGCTGTGCATAGCTGCAAACGTCTGCATATAGTGTCGCTTCTCTACCCCGCTTGACTTCCGTCGCCGACTTATGTCGACCTAGCCAATACCTCCTTATAATTTCTCTTTCCTTTCGAAGACCCTTAACATCTATAGTGCATATGAAAGCCCGTGGAAATGGGGTTCAAGACGATGTATAACATGCCCATGTGCACTGGCATGCCAAGCTGCATACGTCTGCGTGTCATGCAGCATCTCCTGTGCGTCGCCAACACCATCAGCGCATGATCCTTTCGTTAATAATGTCTACATGCCTGATGCGACTTTTAATATCTTATATTCATTAGAAAGAGCATTTCAATTCGCTTCGAACGGTGTATGGCATGTGCATGTGCGACGTTGAGCAAAGATGCTAGGCATGTCCGTATGTAATGCCGCATGGTAGTTCCGTCGCGCCGGCGCCGGTAGCGGAAGTAGGCTTTCGTTCTAATTTCGTTATCACTCTTTGGATTTCTAATATCTATGATTCAATTGAAAGGTCTTTCCGTGGGGTTTCTGGCGATGCATAACATGCACATCTGCAATGCTGTGCATAGCTGCAAACGTCTGCATATAGTGTCGCTTCTCTACCCCGCTTGACTTCCGTCGCCGACTTATGTCGACCTAGCCAATACCTCCTTATAATTTCTCTTTCCTTTCGAAGACCCTTAACATCTATAGTGCATATGAAAGCCCGTGGAAATGGGGTTCAAGACGATGTATAACATGCCCATGTGCACTGGCATGCCAAGCTGCATACGTCTGCGTGTCATGCAGCATCTCCTGTGCGTCGCCAACACCATCAGCGCATGATCCTTTCGTTAATAATGTCTACATGCCTGATGCGACTTTTAATATCTTATATTCATTAGAAAGAGCATTTCAATTCGCTTCGAACGGTGTATGGCATGTGCATGTGCGACGTTGAGCAAAGATGCTAGGCATGTCCGTATGTAATGCCGCATGGTAGTTCCGTCGCGACGGCGCCGGTAGCGGAAGTAGGCTTTCGTTCTAATTTCGTTATCACTCTTTGGATTTCTAATATCTATGATTCAATTGAAAGGTCTTTCCGTGGGGTTTCTGGCGATGCATAACATGCACATCTGCAATGCTGTGCATAGCTGCAAACGTCTGGATATAGTGTCGCTTCTCTACCCCGCTTGACTTCCGTCGCCGACTTATGTCGACCTAGCCAATACCTAATTTATAATTTCTCTTTCCTTTCGAAGACCCTTAACATCTATAGTGCATATGAAAGCCCGTGGAAATGGGGTTCAAGACGATGTATAACATGCCCATGTGCACTGGCATGCCAAGCTGCATACGTCTGCGTGTCATGCAGCATCTCCTGTGCGTCGCCAACACCATCAGCGCATGATCCTTTCGTTAATAATGTCTACATGCCTGATGCGACTTTTAATATCTTATATTCATTAGAAAGAGCATTTCAATTCGCTTCGAACGGTGTATGGCATGTGCATGTGCGACGTTGAGCAAAGATGCTAGGCATGTCCGTATGTAATGCCGCATGGTAGTTCCGTCGCGACGGCGCCGGTAGCGGAAGTAGGCTTTCGTTCTAATTTCGTTATCCCTCTTTGGATTTCTAATATCTATGATTCAATTGAAAGGTCTTTCCGTGGGGTTTCTGGCGATGCATAACATGCACATCTGCAATGCTGTGCATAGCTGCAAACGTCTGCATATAGTGTCGCTTCTCTACCCCGCTTGACTTCCGTCGCCGACTTATGTCGACCTAGCCAATACCTCCTTATAATTTCTCTTTCCTTTCGAAGACCCTTAACATCTATAGTGCATATGAAAGCCCGTGGAAATGGGGTTCAAGACGATGTATAACATGCCCATGTGCACTGGCATGCCAAGCTGCATACGTCTGCGTGTCATGCAGCATCTCCTGTGCGTCGCCAACACCATCAGCGCATGATCCTTTCGTTAATAATGTCTACATGCCTGATGCGACTTTTAATATCTTATATTCATTAGAAAGAGCATTTCAATTCGCTTCGAACGGTGTATGGCATGTGCATGTGCGACGTTGAGCAAAGATGCTAGGCATGTCCGTATGTAATGCCGCATGGTAGTTCCGTCGCGACGGCGCCGGTAGCGGAAGTAGGCTTTCGTTCTAATTTCGTTATCACTCTTTGGATTTCTAATATCTATGATTCAATTAAAAGGTCTTTCCGTGGGGTTTCTGGCGATGCATAACATGCACATCTGCAATGCTGTGCATAGCTGCAAACGTCTGGATATAGTGTCGCTTCTCTACCCCGCTTGACTTCCGTCGCCGACTTATGTCGACCTAGCCAATACCTAATTTATAATTTCTCTTTCCTTTCGAAGACCCTTAACATCTATAGTGCATATGAAAGCCCGTGGAAATGGGGTTCAAGACGATGTATAACATGCCCATGTGCACTGGCATGCCAAGCTGCATACGTCTGCGTGTCATGCAGCATCTCCTGTGCGTCGCCAACACCATCAGCGCATGATCCTTTCGTTAATAATGTCTACATGCCTGATGCGACTTTTAATATCTTATATTCAGTAGAAAGAGCATTTCAATTCGCTTCGAACGGTGTATGGCATGTGCATGTGCGACGTTGAGCAAAGATGCTAGGCATGTCCGTATGTAATGCCGCATGGTAGTTCCGTCGCGCCGGCGCCGGTAGCGGAAGTAGGCTTTCGTTCTAATTTCGTTATCACTCTTTGGATTTCTAATATCTATGATTCAATTGAAAGGTCTTTCCGTGGGGTTTCTGGCAATGCATAACATGCACATCTGCAATGCTGTGTATAGCTGCAAACGTCTGCATATAGTGTCGCTTCTCTATCCCGCTTGACTTCCGTCGCCGACTTATGTCGACCTAGCCAATACCTCCTTATAATTTCTCTTTCCTTTCGAAGACCCTTAACATCTATAGTGCATATGAAAGCCCGTGGAAATGGGGTTCAAGACGATGTATAACATGCCCATGTGCACTGGCATGCCAAGCTGCAAACGTCTGCATATAGTGTCGCTTCTCTACCCCGCTTGACTTCCATCGCCGACTTATGTCGACCTAGCCAATACCTCCTTATAATTTCTCTTTCCTTTCGAAGACCCTTAACATCTATAGTGCATATGAAAGCCCGTGGAAATGGGGTTCAAGACGATGTATAACATGCCCATGTGCACTGGCATGCCAAGCTGCATACGTCTGCGTGTCATGCAGCATCTCCTGTGCGTCGCCAACACCATCAGCGCATGATCCTTTCGTTAATAATGTCTACATGCCTGATGCGACTTTTAATATCTTATATTCATTAGAAAGAGCATTTCAATTCGCTTCGAACGGTGTATGGCATGTGCATGTGCGACGTTGAGCAAAGATGCTAGGCATGTCCGTATGTAATGCCGCATGGTAGTTCCGTCGCGACGGCGCCGGTAGCGGAAGTAGGCTTTCGTTCTAATTTCGTTATCCCTCTTTGGATTTCTAATATCTATGATTCAATTGAAAGGTCTTTCCGTGGGGTTTCTGGCGATGCATAACATGCACATCTGCAATGCTGTGCATAGCTGCAAACGTCTGCATATAGTGTCGCTTCTCTACCCCGCTTGACTTCCGTCGCCGACTTATGTCGACCTAGCCAATACCTCCTTATAATTTCTCTTTCCTTTCGAAGACCCTTAACATCTATAGTGCATATGAAAGCCCGTGGAAATGGGGTTCAAGACGATGTATAACATGCCCATGTGCACTGGCATGCCAAGCTGCATACGTCTGCGTGTCATGCAGCATCTCCTGTGCGTCGCCAACACCATCAGCGCATGATCCTTTCGTTAATAATGTCTACATGCCTGATGCGACTTTTAATATCTTATATTCATTAGAAAGAGCATTTCAATTCGCTTCGAACGGTGTATGGCATGTGCATGTGCGACGTTGAGCAAAGATGCTAGGCATGTCCGTATGTAATGCCGCATGGTAGTTCCGTCGCGACGGCGCCGGTAGCGGAAGTAGGCTTTCGTTCTAATTTCGTTATCACTCTTTGGATTTCTAATATCTATGATTCAATTGAAAGGTCTTTCCGTGGGGTTTCTGGCGATGCATAACATGCACATCTGCAATGCTGTGCATAGCTGCAAACGTCTGCATATAGTGTCGCTTCTCTACCCCGCTTGACTTCCGTCGCCGACTTATGTCGACCTAGCCAATACCTCCTTATAATTTCTCTTTCCTTTCGAAGACCCTTAACATCTATAGTGCATATGAAAGCCCGTGGAAATGGGGTTCAAGACGATGTATAACATGCCCATGTGCACTGGCATGCCAAGCTGCATACGTCTGCGTGTCATGCAGCATCTCCTGTGCGTCGCCAACACCATCAGCGCATGATCCTTTCGTTAATAATGTCTACATGCCTGATGCGACTTTTAATATCTTATATTCATTAGAAAGAGCATTTCAATTCGCTTCGAACGGTGTATGGCATGTGCATGTGCGACGTTGAGCAAAGATGCTAGGCATGTCCGTATGTAATGCCGCATGGTAGTTCCGTCGCGCCGGCGCCGGTAGCGGAAGTAGGCTTTCGTTCTAATTTCGTTATCACTCTTTGGATTTCTAATATCTATGATTCAATTGAAAGGTCTTTCCGTGGGGTTTCTGGCGATGCATAACATGCACATCTGCAATGCTGTGCATAGCTGCAAACGTCTGCATATAGTGTCGCTTCTCTACCCCGCTTGACTTCCGTCGCCGACTTATGTCGACCTAGCCAATACCTAATTTATAATTTCTCTTTCCTTTCGAAGACCCTTAACATCTATAGTGCATATGAAAGCCCGTGGAAATGGGGTTCAAGACGATGTATAACATGCCCATGTGCACTGGCATGCCAAGCTGCATACGTCTGCGTGTCATGCAGCATCTCCTGTGCGTCGCCAACACCATCAGCGCATGATCCTTTCGTTAATAATGTCTACATGCCTGATGCGACTTTTAATATCTTATATTCATTAGAAAGAGCATTTCAATTCGCTTCGAACGGTGTATGGCATGTGCATGTGCGACGTTGAGCAAAGATGCTAGGCATGTCCGTATGTAATGCCGCATGGTAGTTCCGTCGCGCCGGCGCCGGTAGCGGAAGTAGGCTTTCGTTCTAATTTCGTTATCACTCTTTGGATTTCTAATATCTATGATTCAATTGAAAGGTCTTTCCGTGGGGTTTCTGGCGATGCATAACATGCACATCTGCAATGCTGTGCATAGCTGCAAACGTCTGCATATAGTGTCGCTTCTCTACCCCGCTTGACTTCCGTCGCCGACTTATGTCGACCTAGCCAATACCTCCTTATAATTTCTCTTTCCTTTCGAAGACCCTTAACATCTATAGTGCATATGAAAGCCCGTGGAAATGGGGTTCAAGACGATGTATAACATGCCCATGTGCACTGGCATGCCAAGCTGCATACGTCTGCGTGTCATGCAGCATCTCCTGTGCGTCGCCAACACCATCAGCGCATGATCCTTTCGTTAATAATGTCTACATGCCTGATGCGACTTTTAATATCTTATATTCATTAGAAAGAGCATTTCAATTCGCTTCGAACGGTGTATGGCATGTGCATGTGCGACGTTGAGCAAAGATGCTAGGCATGTCCGTATGTAATGCCGCATGGTAGTTCCGTCGCGACGGCGCCGGTAGCGGAAGTAGGCTTTCGTTCTAATTTCGTTATCCCTCTTTGGATTTCTAATATCTATGATTCAATTGAAAGGTCTTTCCGTGGGGTTTCTGGCGATGCATAACATGCACATCTGCAATGCTGTGCATAGCTGCAAACGTCTGCATATAGTGTCGCTTCTCTACCCCGCTTGACTTCCGTCGCCGACTTATGTCGACCTAGCCAATACCTCCTTATAATTTCTCTTTCCTTTCGAAGACCCTTAACATCTATAGTGCATATGAAAGCCCGTGGAAATGGGGTTCAAGACGATGTATAACATGCCCATGTGCACTGGCATGCCAAGCTGCATACGTCTGCGTGTCATGCAGCATCTCCTGTGCGTCGCCAACACCATCAGCGCATGATCCTTTCGTTAATAATGTCTACATGCCTGATGCGACTTTTAATATCTTATATTCATTAGAAAGAGCATTTCAATTCGCTTCGAACGGTGTATGGCATGTGCATGTGCGACGTTGAGCAAAGATGCTAGGCATGTCCGTATGTAATGCCGCATGGTAGTTCCGTCGCGACGGCGCCGGTAGCGGAAGTAGGCTTTCGTTCTAATTTCGTTATCACTCTTTGGATTTCTAATATCTATGATTCAATTGAAAGGTCTTTCCGTGGGGTTTCTGGCGATGCATAACATGCACATCTGCAATGCTGTGCATAGCTGCAAACGTCTGCATATAGTGTCGCTTCTCTACCCCGCTTGACTTCCGTCGCCGACTTATGTCGACCTAGCCAATACCTCCTTATAATTTCTCTTTCCTTTCGAAGACCCTTAACATCTATAGTGCATATGAAAGCCCGTGGAAATGGGGTTCAAGACGATGTATAACATGCCCATGTGCACTGGCATGCCAAGCTGCATACGTCTGCGTGTCATGCAGCATCTCCTGTGCGTCGCCAACACCATCAGCGCATGATCCTTTCGTTAATAATGTCTACATGCCTGATGCGACTTTTAATATCTTATATTCATTAGAAAGAGCATTTCAATTCGCTTCGAACGGTGTATGGCATGTGCATGTGCGACGTTGAGCAAAGATGCTAGGCATGTCCGTATGTAATGCCGCATGGTAGTTCCGTCGCGCCGGCGCCGGTAGCGGAAGTAGGCTTTCGTTCTAATTTCGTTATCACTCTTTGGATTTCTAATATCTATGATTCAATTGAAAGGTCTTTCCGTGGGGTTTCTGGCGATGCATAACATGCACATCTGCAATGCTGTGCATAGCTGCAAACGTCTGCATATAGTGTCGCTTCTCTACCCCGCTTGACTTCCGTCGCCGACTTATGTCGACCTAGCCAATACCTCCTTATAATTTCTCTTTCCTTTCGAAGACCCTTAACATCTATAGTGCATATGAAAGCCCGTGGAAATGGGGTTCAAGACGATGTATAACATGCCCATGTGCACTGGCATGCCAAGCTGCATACGTCTGCGTGTCATGCAGCATCTCCTGTGCGTCGCCAACACCATCAGCGCATGATCCTTTCGTTAATAATGTCTACATGCCTGATGCGACTTTTAATATCTTATATTCATTAGAAAGAGCATTTCAATTCGCTTCGAACGGTGTATGGCATGTGCATGTGCGACGTTGAGCAAAGATGCTAGGCATGTCCGTATGTAATGCCGCATGGTAGTTCCGTCGCGACGGCGCCGGTAGCGGAAGTAGGCTTTCGTTCTAATTTCGTTATCACTCTTTGGATTTCTAATATCTATGATTCAATTGAAAGGTCTTTCCGTGGGGTTTCTGGCGATGCATAACATGCACATCTGCAATGCTGTGCATAGCTGCAAACGTCTGCATATAGTGTCGCTTCTCTACCCCGCTTGACTTCCGTCGCCGACTTATGTCGACCTAGCCAATACCTCCTTATAATTTCTCTTTCCTTTCGAAGACCCTTAACATCTATAGTGCATATGAAAGCCCGTGGAAATGGGGTTCAAGACGATGTATAACATGCCCATGTGCACTGGCATGCCAAGCTGCATACGTCTGCGTGTCATGCAGCATCTCCTGTGCGTCGCCAACACCATCAGCGCATGATCCTTTCGTTAATAATGTCTACATGCCTGATGCGACTTTTAATATCTTATATTCATTAGAAAGAGCATTTCAATTCGCTTCGAACGGTGTATGGCATGTGCATGTGCGACGTTGAGCAAAGATGCTAGGCATGTCCGTATGTAATGCCGCATGGTAGTTCCGTCGCGACGGCGCCGGTAGCGGAAGTAGGCTTTCGTTCTAATTTCGTTATCCCTCTTTGGATTTCTAATATCTATGATTCAATTGAAAGGTCTTTCCGTGGGGTTTCTGGCGATGCATAACATGCACATCTGCAATGCTGTGCATAGCTGCAAACGTCTGCATATAGTGTCGCTTCTCTACCCCGCTTGACTTCCGTCGCCGACTTATGTCGACCTAGCCAATACCTCCTTATAATTTCTCTTTCCTTTCGAAGACCCTTAACATCTATAGTGCATATGAAAGCCCGTGGAAATGGGGTTCAAGACGATGTATAACATGCCCATGTGCACTGGCATGCCAAGCTGCATACGTCTGCGTGTCATGCAGCATCTCCTGTGCGTCGCCAACACCATCAGCGCATGATCCTTTCGTTAATAATGTCTACATGCCTGATGCGACTTTTAATATCTTATATTCATTAGAAAGAGCATTTCAATTCGCTTCGAACGGTGTATGGCATGTGCATGTGCGACGTTGAGCAAAGATGCTAGGCATGTCCGTATGTAATGCCGCATGGTAGTTCCGTCGCGACGGCGCCGGTAGCGGAAGTAGGCTTTCGTTCTAATTTCGTTATCACTCTTTGGATTTCTAATATCTATGATTCAATTGAAAGGTCTTTCCGTGGGGTTTCTGGCGATGCATAACATGCACATCTGCAATGCTGTGCATAGCTGCAAACGTCTGCATATAGTGTCGCTTCTCTACCCCGCTTGACTTCCGTCGCCGACTTATGTCGACCTAGCCAATACCTCCTTATAATTTCTCTTTCCTTTCGAAGACCCTTAACATCTATAGTGCATATGAAAGCCCGTGGAAATGGGGTTCAAGACGATGTATAACATGCCCATGTGCACTGGCATGCCAAGCTGCATACGTCTGCGTGTCATGCAGCATCTCCTGTGCGTCGCCAACACCATCAGCGCATGATCCTTTCGTTAATAATGTCTACATGCCTGATGCGACTTTTAATATCTTATATTCATTAGAAAGAGCATTTCAATTCGCTTCGAACGGTGTATGGCATGTGCATGTGCGACGTTGAGCAAAGATGCTAGGCATGTCCGTATGTAATGCCGCATGGTAGTTCCGTCGCGACGGCGCCGGTAGCGGAAGTAGGCTTTCGTTCTAATTTCGTTATCACTCTTTGGATTTCTAATATCTATGATTCAATTGAAAGGTCTTTCCGTGGGGTTTCTGGCGATGCATAACATGCACATCTGCAATGCTGTGCATAGCTGCAAACGTCTGGATATAGTGTCGCTTCTCTACCCCGCTTGACTTCCGTCGCCGACTTATGTCGACCTAGCCAATACCTAATTTATAATTTCTCTTTCCTTTCGAAGACCCTTAACATCTATAGTGCATATGAAAGCCCGTGGAAATGGGGTTCAAGACGATGTATAACATGCCCATGTGCACTGGCATGCCAAGCTGCATACGTCTGCGTGTCATGCAGCATCTCCTGTGCGTCGCCAACACCATCAGCGCATGATCCTTTCGTTAATAATGTCTACATGCCTGATGCGACTTTTAATATCTTATATTCATTAGAAAGAGCATTTCAATTCGCTTCGAACGGTGTATGGCATGTGCATGTGCGACGTTGAGCAAAGATGCTAGGCATGTCCGTATGTAATGCCGCATGGTAGTTCCGTCGCGACGGCGCCGGTAGCGGAAGTAGGCTTTCGTTCTAATTTCGTTATCCCTCTTTGGATTTCTAATATCTATGATTCAATTGAAAGGTCTTTCCGTGGGGTTTCTGGCGATGCATAACATGCACATCTGCAATGCTGTGCATAGCTGCAAACGTCTGCATATAGTGTCGCTTCTCTACCCCGCTTGACTTCCGTCGCCGACTTATGTCGACCTAGCCAATACCTCCTTATAATTTCTCTTTCCTTTCGAAGACCCTTAACATCTATAGTGCATATGAAAGCCCGTGGAAATGGGGTTCAAGACGATGTATAACATGCCCATGTGCACTGGCATGCCAAGCTGCATACGTCTGCGTGTCATGCAGCATCTCCTGTGCGTCGCCAACACCATCAGCGCATGATCCTTTCGTTAATAATGTCTACATGCCTGATGCGACTTTTAATATCTTATATTCATTAGAAAGAGCATTTCAATTCGCTTCGAACGGTGTATGGCATGTGCATGTGCGACGTTGAGCAAAGATGCTAGGCATGTCCGTATGTAATGCCGCATGGTAGTTCCGTCGCGACGGCGCCGGTAGCGGAAGTAGGCTTTCGTTCTAATTTCGTTATCACTCTTTGGATTTCTAATATCTATGATTCAATTAAAAGGTCTTTCCGTGGGGTTTCTGGCGATGCATAACATGCACATCTGCAATGCTGTGCATAGCTGCAAACGTCTGGATATAGTGTCGCTTCTCTACCCCGCTTGACTTCCGTCGCCGACTTATGTCGACCTAGCCAATACCTAATTTATAATTTCTCTTTCCTTTCGAAGACCCTTAACATCTATAGTGCATATGAAAGCCCGTGGAAATGGGGTTCAAGACGATGTATAACATGCCCATGTGCACTGGCATGCCAAGCTGCATACGTCTGCGTGTCATGCAGCATCTCCTGTGCGTCGCCAACACCATCAGCGCATGATCCTTTCGTTAATAATGTCTACATGCCTGATGCGACTTTTAATATCTTATATTCAGTAGAAAGAGCATTTCAATTCGCTTCGAACGGTGTATGGCATGTGCATGTGCGACGTTGAGCAAAGATGCTAGGCATGTCCGTATGTAATGCCGCATGGTAGTTCCGTCGCGACGGCGCCGGTAGCGGAAGTAGGCTTTCGTTCTAATTTCGTTATCACTCTTTGGATTTCTAATATCTATGATTCAATTGAAAGGTCTTTCCGTGGGGTTTCTGGCAATGCATAACATGCACATCTGCAATGCTGTGTATAGCTGCAAACGTCTGCATATAGTGTCGCTTCTCTATCCCGCTTGACTTCCGTCGCCGACTTATGTCGACCTAGCCAATACCTCCTTATAATTTCTCTTTCCTTTCGAAGACCCTTAACATCTATAGTGCATATGAAAGCCCGTGGAAATGGGGTTCAAGACGATGTATAACATGCCCATGTGCACTGGCATGCCAAGCTGCAAACGTCTGCATATAGTGTCGCTTCTCTACCCCGCTTGACTTCCATCGCCGACTTATGTCGACCTAGCCAATACCTCCTTATAATTTCTCTTTCCTTTCGAAGACCCTTAACATCTATAGTGCATATGAAAGCCCGTGGAAATGGGGTTCAAGACGATGTATAACATGCCCATGTGCACTGGCATGCCAAGCTGCATACGTCTGCGTGTCATGCAGCATCTCCTGTGCGTCGCCAACACCATCAGCGCATGATCCTTTCGTTAATAATGTCTACATGCCTGATGCGACTTTTAATATCTTATATTCATTAGAAAGAGCATTTCAATTCGCTTCGAACGGTGTATGGCATGTGCATGTGCGACGTTGAGCAAAGATGCTAGGCATGTCCGTATGTAATGCCGCATGGTAGTTCCGTCGCGACGGCGCCGGTAGCGGAAGTAGGCTTTCGTTCTAATTTCGTTATCACTCTTTGGATTTCTAATATCTATGATTCAATTGAAAGGTCTTTCCGTGGGGTTTCTGGCGATGCATAACATGCACATCTGCAATGCTGTGCATAGCTGCAAACGTCTGCATATAGTGTCGCTTCTCTACCCCGCTTGACTTCCGTCGCCACTTATGTCGACCTAGCCAATACCTCCTTATAATTTCTCTTTCCTTTCGAAGACCCTTAACATCTATAGTGCATATGAAAGCCCGTGGAAATGGGGTTCAAGACGATGTATAACATGCCCATGTGCACTGGCATGCCAAGCTGCATACGTCTGCGTGTCATGCAGCATCTCCTGTGCGTCGCCAACACCATCAGCGCATGATCCTTTCGTTAATAATGTCTACATGCCTGATGCGACTTTTAATATCTTATATTCATTAGAAAGAGCATTTCAATTCGCTTCGAACGGTGTATGGCATGTGCATGTGCGACGTTGAGCAAAGATGCTAGGCATGTCCGTATGTAATGCCGCATGGTAGTTCCGTCGCGACGGCGCCGGTAGCGGAAGTAGGCTTTCGTTCTAATTTCGTTATCACTCTTTGGATTTCTAATATCTATGATTCAATTGAAAGGTCTTTCCGTGGGGTTTCTGGCGATGCATAACATGCACATCTGCAATGCTGTGCATAGCTGCAAACGTCTGCATATAGTGTCGCTTCTCTACCCCGCTTGACTTCCGTCGCCGACTTATGTCGACCTAGCCAATACCTAATTTATAATTTCTCTTTCCTTTCGAAGACCCTTAACATCTATAGTGCATATGAAAGCCCGTGGAAATGGGGTTCAAGACGATGTATAACATGCCCATGTGCACTGGCATGCCAAGCTGCATACGTCTGCGTGTCATGCAGCATCTCCTGTGCGTCGCCAACACCATCAGCGCATGATCCTTTCGTTAATAATGTCTACATGCCTGATGCGACTTTTAATATCTTATATTCATTAGAAAGAGCATTTCAATTCGCTTCGAACGGTGTATGGCATGTGCATGTGCGACGTTGAGCAAAGATGCTAGGCATGTCCGTATGTAATGCCGCATGGTAGTTCCGTCGCGACGGCGCCGGTAGCGGAAGTAGGCTTTCGTTCTAATTTCGTTATCACTCTTTGGATTTCTAATATCTATGATTCAATTGAAAGGTCTTTCCGTGGGGTTTCTGGCGATGCATAACATGCACATCTGCAATGCTGTGCATAGCTGCAAACGTCTGCATATAGTGTCGCTTCTCTACCCCGCTTGACTTCCGTCGCCGACTTATGTCGACCTAGCCAATACCTCCTTATAATTTCTCTTTCCTTTCGAAGACCCTTAACATCTATAGTGCATATGAAAGCCCGTGGAAATGGGGTTCAAGACGATGTATAACATGCCCATGTGCACTGGCATGCCAAGCTGCATACGTCTGCGTGTCATGCAGCATCTCCTGTGCGTCGCCAACACCATCAGCGCATGATCCTTTCGTTAATAATGTCTACATGCCTGATGCGACTTTTAATATCTTATATTCATTAGAAAGAGCATTTCAATTCGCTTCGAACGGTGTATGGCATGTGCATGTGCGACGTTGAGCAAAGATGCTAGGCATGTCCGTATGTAATGCCGCATGGTAGTTCCGTCGCGACGGCGCCGGTAGCGGAAGTAGGCTTTCGTTCTAATTTCGTTATCACTCTTTGGATTTCTAATATCTATGATTCAATTAAAAGGTCTTTCCGTGGGGTTTCTGGCGATGCATAACATGCACATCTGCAATGCTGTGCATAGCTGCAAACGTCTGGATATAGTGTCGCTTCTCTACCCCGCTTGACTTCCGTCGCCGACTTATGTCGACCTAGCCAATACCTAATTTATAATTTCTCTTTCCTTTCGAAGACCCTTAACATCTATAGTGCATATGAAAGCCCGTGGAAATGGGGTTCAAGACGATGTATAACATGCCCATGTGCACTGGCATGCCAAGCTGCATACGTCTGCGTGTCATGCAGCATCTCCTGTGCGTCGCCAACACCATCAGCGCATGATCCTTTCGTTAATAATGTCTACATGCCTGATGCGACTTTTAATATCTTATATTCAGTAGAAAGAGCATTTCAATTCGCTTCGAACGGTGTATGGCATGTGCATGTGCGACGTTGAGCAAAGATGCTAGGCATGTCCGTATGTAATGCCGCATGGTAGTTCCGTCGCGCCGGCGCCGGTAGCGGAAGTAGGCTTTCGTTCTAATTTCGTTATCACTCTTTGGATTTCTAATATCTATGATTCAATTGAAAGGTCTTTCCGTGGGGTTTCTGGCAATGCATAACATGCACATCTGCAATGCTGTGTATAGCTGCAAACGTCTGCATATAGTGTCGCTTCTCTATCCCGCTTGACTTCCGTCGCCGACTTATGTCGACCTAGCCAATACCTCCTTATAATTTCTCTTTCCTTTCGAAGACCCTTAACATCTATAGTGCATATGAAAGCCCGTGGAAATGGGGTTCAAGACGATGTATAACATGCCCATGTGCACTGGCATGCCAAGCTGCAAACGTCTGCATATAGTGTCGCTTCTCTACCCCGCTTGACTTCCATCGCCGACTTATGTCGACCTAGCCAATACCTCCTTATAATTTCTCTTTCCTTTCGAAGACCCTTAACATCTATAGTGCATATGAAAGCCCGTGGAAATGGGGTTCAAGACGATGTATAACATGCCCATGTGCACTGGCATGCCAAGCTGCATACGTCTGCGTGTCATGCAGCATCTCCTGTGCGTCGCCAACACCATCAGCGCATGATCCTTTCGTTAATAATGTCTACATGCCTGATGCGACTTTTAATATCTTATATTCATTAGAAAGAGCATTTCAATTCGCTTCGAACGGTGTATGGCATGTGCATGTGCGACGTTGAGCAAAGATGCTAGGCATGTCCGTATGTAATGCCGCATGGTAGTTCCGTCGCGACGGCGCCGGTAGCGGAAGTAGGCTTTCGTTCTAATTTCGTTATCACTCTTTGGATTTCTAATATCTATGATTCAATTGAAAGGTCTTTCCGTGGGGTTTCTGGCGATGCATAACATGCACATCTGCAATGCTGTGCATAGCTGCAAACGTCTGCATATAGTGTCGCTTCTCTACCCCGCTTGACTTCCGTCGCCACTTATGTCGACCTAGCCAATACCTCCTTATAATTTCTCTTTCCTTTCGAAGACCCTTAACATCTATAGTGCATATGAAAGCCCGTGGAAATGGGGTTCAAGACGATGTATAACATGCCCATGTGCACTGGCATGCCAAGCTGCATACGTCTGCGTGTCATGCAGCATCTCCTGTGCGTCGCCAACACCATCAGCGCATGATCCTTTCGTTAATAATGTCTACATGCCTGATGCGACTTTTAATATCTTATATTCATTAGAAAGAGCATTTCAATTCGCTTCGAACGGTGTATGGCATGTGCATGTGCGACGTTGAGCAAAGATGCTAGGCATGTCCGTATGTAATGCCGCATGGTAGTTCCGTCGCGACGGCGCCGGTAGCGGAAGTAGGCTTTCGTTCTAATTTCGTTATCACTCTTTGGATTTCTAATATCTATGATTCAATTGAAAGGTCTTTCCGTGGGGTTTCTGGCGATGCATAACATGCACATCTGCAATGCTGTGCATAGCTGCAAACGTCTGCATATAGTGTCGCTTCTCTACCCCGCTTGACTTCCGTCGCCGACTTATGTCGACCTAGCCAATACCTAATTTATAATTTCTCTTTCCTTTCGAAGACCCTTAACATCTATAGTGCATATGAAAGCCCGTGGAAATGGGGTTCAAGACGATGTATAACATGCCCATGTGCACTGGCATGCCAAGCTGCATACGTCTGCGTGTCATGCAGCATCTCCTGTGCGTCGCCAACACCATCAGCGCATGATCCTTTCGTTAATAATGTCTACATGCCTGATGCGACTTTTAATATCTTATATTCATTAGAAAGAGCATTTCAATTCGCTTCGAACGGTGTATGGCATGTGCATGTGCGACGTTGAGCAAAGATGCTAGGCATGTCCGTATGTAATGCCGCATGGTAGTTCCGTCGCGACGGCGCCGGTAGCGGAAGTAGGCTTTCGTTCTAATTTCGTTATCACTCTTTGGATTTCTAATATCTATGATTCAATTGAAAGGTCTTTCCGTGGGGTTTCTGGCGATGCATAACATGCACATCTGCAATGCTGTGCATAGCTGCAAACGTCTGCATATAGTGTCGCTTCTCTACCCCGCTTGACTTCCGTCGCCGACTTATGTCGACCTAGCCAATACCTCCTTATAATTTCTCTTTCCTTTCGAAGACCCTTAACATCTATAGTGCATATGAAAGCCCGTGGAAATGGGGTTCAAGACGATGTATAACATGCCCATGTGCACTGGCATGCCAAGCTGCATACGTCTGCGTGTCATGCAGCATCTCCTGTGCGTCGCCAACACCATCAGCGCATGATCCTTTCGTTAATAATGTCTACATGCCTGATGCGACTTTTAATATCTTATATTCATTAGAAAGAGCATTTCAATTCGCTTCGAACGGTGTATGGCATGTGCATGTGCGACGTTGAGCAAAGATGCTAGGCATGTCCGTATGTAATGCCGCATGGTAGTTCCGTCGCGCCGGCGCCGGTAGCGGAAGTAGGCTTTCGTTCTAATTTCGTTATCACTCTTTGGATTTCTAATATCTATGATTCAATTGAAAGGTCTTTCCGTGGGGTTTCTGGCGATGCATAACATGCACATCTGCAATGCTGTGCATAGCTGCAAACGTCTGCATATAGTGTCGCTTCTCTACCCCGCTTGACTTCCGTCGCCGACTTATGTCGACCTAGCCAATACCTAATTTATAATTTCTCTTTCCTTTCGAAGACCCTTAACATCTATAGTGCATATGAAAGCCCGTGGAAATGGGGTTCAAGACGATGTATAACATGCCCATGTGCACTGGCATGCCAAGCTGCATACGTCTGCGTGTCATGCAGCATCTCCTGTGCGTCGCCAACACCATCAGCGCATGATCCTTTCGTTAATAATGTCTACATGCCTGATGCGACTTTTAATATCTTATATTCATTAGAAAGAGCATTTCAATTCGCTTCGAACGGTGTATGGCATGTGCATGTGCGACGTTGAGCAAAGATGCTAGGCATGTCCGTATGTAATGCCGCATGGTAGTTCCGTCGCGACGGCGCCGGTAGCGGAAGTAGGCTTTCGTTCTAATTTCGTTATCACTCTTTGGATTTCTAATATCTATGATTCAATTGAAAGGTCTTTCCGTGGGGTTTCTGGCGATGCATAACATGCACATCTGCAATGCTGTGCATAGCTGCAAACGTCTGCATATAGTGTCGCTTCTCTACCCCGCTTGACTTCCGTCGCCGACTTATGTCGACCTAGCCAATACCTCCTTATAATTTCTCTTTCCTTTCGAAGACCCTTAACATCTATAGTGCATATGAAAGCCCGTGGAAATGGGGTTCAAGACGATGTATAACATGCCCATGTGCACTGGCATGCCAAGCTGCATACGTCTGCGTGTCATGCAGCATCTCCTGTGCGTCGCCAACACCATCAGCGCATGATCCTTTCGTTAATAATGTCTACATGCCTGATGCGACTTTTAATATCTTATATTCATTAGAAAGAGCATTTCAATTCGCTTCGAACGGTGTATGGCATGTGCATGTGCGACGTTGAGCAAAGATGCTAGGCATGTCCGTATGTAATGCCGCATGGTAGTTCCGTCGCGACGGCGCCGGTAGCGGAAGTAGGCTTTCGTTCTAATTTCGTTATCCCTCTTTGGATTTCTAATATCTATGATTCAATTGAAAGGTCTTTCCGTGGGGTTTCTGGCGATGCATAACATGCACATCTGCAATGCTGTGCATAGCTGCAAACGTCTGCATATAGTGTCGCTTCTCTACCCCGCTTGACTTCCGTCGCCGACTTATGTCGACCTAGCCAATACCTCCTTATAATTTCTCTTTCCTTTCGAAGACCCTTAACATCTATAGTGCATATGAAAGCCCGTGGAAATGGGGTTCAAGACGATGTATAACATGCCCATGTGCACTGGCATGCCAAGCTGCATACGTCTGCGTGTCATGCAGCATCTCCTGTGCGTCGCCAACACCATCAGCGCATGATCCTTTCGTTAATAATGTCTACATGCCTGATGCGACTTTTAATATCTTATATTCATTAGAAAGAGCATTTCAATTCGCTTCGAACGGTGTATGGCATGTGCATGTGCGACGTTGAGCAAAGATGCTAGGCATGTCCGTATGTAATGCCGCATGGTAGTTCCGTCGCGACGGCGCCGGTAGCGGAAGTAGGCTTTCGTTCTAATTTCGTTATCACTCTTTGGATTTCTAATATCTATGATTCAATTGAAAGGTCTTTCCGTGGGGTTTCTGGCGATGCATAACATGCACATCTGCAATGCTGTGCATAGCTGCAAACGTCTGCATATAGTGTCGCTTCTCTACCCCGCTTGACTTCCGTCGCCGACTTATGTCGACCTAGCCAATACCTCCTTATAATTTCTCTTTCCTTTCGAAGACCCTTAACATCTATAGTGCATATGAAAGCCCGTGGAAATGGGGTTCAAGACGATGTATAACATGCCCATGTGCACTGGCATGCCAAGCTGCATACGTCTGCGTGTCATGCAGCATCTCCTGTGCGTCGCCAACACCATCAGCGCATGATCCTTTCGTTAATAATGTCTACATGCCTGATGCGACTTTTAATATCTTATATTCATTAGAAAGAGCATTTCAATTCGCTTCGAACGGTGTATGGCATGTGCATGTGCGACGTTGAGCAAAGATGCTAGGCATGTCCGTATGTAATGCCGCATGGTAGTTCCGTCGCGACGGCGCCGGTAGCGGAAGTAGGCTTTCGTTCTAATTTCGTTATCACTCTTTGGATTTCTAATATCTATGATTCAATTGAAAGGTCTTTCCGTGGGGTTTCTGGCGATGCATAACATGCACATCTGCAATGCTGTGCATAGCTGCAAACGTCTGCATATAGTGTCGCTTCTCTACCCCGCTTGACTTCCGTCGCCGACTTATGTCGACCTAGCCAATACCTAATTTATAATTTCTCTTTCCTTTCGAAGACCCTTAACATCTATAGTGCATATGAAAGCCCGTGGAAATGGGGTTCAAGACGATGTATAACATGCCCATGTGCACTGGCATGCCAAGCTGCATACGTCTGCGTGTCATGCAGCATCTCCTGTGCGTCGCCAACACCATCAGCGCATGATCCTTTCGTTAATAATGTCTACATGCCTGATGCGACTTTTAATATCTTATATTCATTAGAAAGAGCATTTCAATTCGCTTCGAACGGTGTATGGCATGTGCATGTGCGACGTTGAGCAAAGATGCTAGGCATGTCCGTATGTAATGCCGCATGGTAGTTCCGTCGCGACGGCGCCGGTAGCGGAAGTAGGCTTTCGTTCTAATTTCGTTATCACTCTTTGGATTTCTAATATCTATGATTCAATTGAAAGGTCTTTCCGTGGGGTTTCTGGCGATGCATAACATGCACATCTGCAATGCTGTGCATAGCTGCAAACGTCTGCATATAGTGTCGCTTCTCTACCCCGCTTGACTTCCGTCGCCGACTTATGTCGACCTAGCCAATACCTCCTTATAATTTCTCTTTCCTTTCGAAGACCCTTAACATCTATAGTGCATATGAAAGCCCGTGGAAATGGGGTTCAAGACGATGTATAACATGCCCATGTGCACTGGCATGCCAAGCTGCATACGTCTGCGTGTCATGCAGCATCTCCTGTGCGTCGCCAACACCATCAGCGCATGATCCTTTCGTTAATAATGTCTACATGCCTGATGCGACTTTTAATATCTTATATTCATTAGAAAGAGCATTTCAATTCGCTTCGAACGGTGTATGGCATGTGCATGTGCGACGTTGAGCAAAGATGCTAGGCATGTCCGTATGTAATGCCGCATGGTAGTTCCGTCGCGACGGCGCCGGTAGCGGAAGTAGGCTTTCGTTCTAATTTCGTTATCACTCTTTGGATTTCTAATATCTATGATTCAATTGAAAGGTCTTTCCGTGGGGTTTCTGGCGATGCATAACATGCACATCTGCAATGCTGTGCATAGCTGCAAACGTCTGCATATAGTGTCGCTTCTCTACCCCGCTTGACTTCCGTCGCCGACTTATGTCGACCTAGCCAATACCTCCTTATAATTTCTCTTTCCTTTCGAAGACCCTTAACATCTATAGTGCATATGAAAGCCCGTGGAAATGGGGTTCAAGACGATGTATAACATGCCCATGTGCACTGGCATGCCAAGCTGCATACGTCTGCGTGTCATGCAGCATCTCCTGTGCGTCGCCAACACCATCAGCGCATGATCCTTTCGTTAATAATGTCTACATGCCTGATGCGACTTTTAATATCTTATATTCATTAGAAAGAGCATTTCAATTCGCTTCGAACGGTGTATGGCATGTGCATGTGCGACGTTGAGCAAAGATGCTAGGCATGTCCGTATGTAATGCCGCATGGTAGTTCCGTCGCGCCGGCGCCGGTAGCGGAAGTAGGCTTTCGTTCTAATTTCGTTATCACTCTTTGGATTTCTAATATCTATGATTCAATTGAAAGGTCTTTCCGTGGGGTTTCTGGCGATGCATAACATGCACATCTGCAATGCTGTGCATAGCTGCAAACGTCTGCATATAGTGTCGCTTCTCTACCCCGCTTGACTTCCGTCGCCGACTTATGTCGACCTAGCCAATACCTAATTTATAATTTCTCTTTCCTTTCGAAGACCCTTAACATCTATAGTGCATATGAGAGCCCGTGGAAATGGGGTTCAAGACGATGTATAACATGCCCATGTGCACTGGCATGCCAAGCTGCATACGTCTGCGTGTCATGCAGCATCTCCTGTGCGTCGCCAACACCATCAGCGCATGATCCTTTCGTTAATAATGTCTACATGCCTGATGCGACTTTTAATATCTTATATTCATTAGAAAGAGCATTTCAATTCGCTTCGAACGGTGTATGGCATGTGCATGTGCGACGTTGAGCAAAGATGCTAGGCATGTCCGTATGTAATGCCGCATGGTAGTTCCGTCGCGACGGCGCCGGTAGCGGAAGTAGGCTTTCGTTCTAATTTCGTTATCACTCTTTGGATTTCTAATATCTATGATTCAATTGAAAGGTCTTTCCGTGGGGTTTCTGGCGATGCATAACATGCACATCTGCAATGCTGTGCATAGCTGCAAACGTCTGCATATAGTGTCGCTTCTCTACCCCGCTTGACTTCCGTCGCCGACTTATGTCGACCTAGCCAATACCTCCTTATAATTTCTCTTTCCTTTCGAAGACCCTTAACATCTATAGTGCATATGAAAGCCCGTGGAAATGGGGTTCAAGACGATGTATAACATGCCCATGTGCACTGGCATGCCAAGCTGCATACGTCTGCGTGTCATGCAGCATCTCCTGTGCGTCGCCAACACCATCAGCGCATGATCCTTTCGTTAATAATGTCTACATGCCTGATGCGACTTTTAATATCTTATATTCATTAGAAAGAGCATTTCAATTCGCTTCGAACGGTGTATGGCATGTGCATGTGCGACGTTGAGCAAAGATGCTAGGCATGTCCGTATGTAATGCCGCATGGTAGTTCCGTCGCGACGGCGCCGGTAGCGGAAGTAGGCTTTCGTTCTAATTTCGTTATCCCTCTTTGGATTTCTAATATCTATGATTCAATTGAAAGGTCTTTCCGTGGGGTTTCTGGCGATGCATAACATGCACATCTGCAATGCTGTGCATGGCTGCAAACGTCTGCATATAGTGTCGCTTCTCTACCCCGCTTGACTTCCGTCGCCGACTTATGTCGACCTAGCCAATACCTCCTTATAATTTCTCTTTCCTTTCGAAGACCCTTAACATCTATAGTGCATATGAAAGCCCGTGGAAATGGGGTTCAAGACGATGTATAACATGCCCATGTGCACTGGCATGCCAAGCTGCATACGTCTGCGTGTCATGCAGCATCTCCTGTGCGTCGCCAACACCATCAGCGCATGATCCTTTCGTTAATAATGTCTACATGCCTGATGCGACTTTTAATATCTTATATTCATTAGAAAGAGCATTTCAATTCGCTTCGAACGGTGTATGGCATGTGCATGTGCGACGTTGAGCAAAGATGCTAGGCATGTCCGTATGTAATGCCGCATGGTAGTTCCGTCGCGACGGCGCCGGTAGCGGAAGTAGGCTTTCGTTCTAATTTCGTTATCACTCTTTGGATTTCTAATATCTATGATTCAATTGAAAGGTCTTTCCGTGGGGTTTCTGGCGATGCATAACATGCACATCTGCAATGCTGTGCATAGCTGCAAACGTCTGCATATAGTGTCGCTTCTCTACCCCGCTTGACTTCCGTCGCCGACTTATGTCGACCTAGCCAATACCTAATTTATAATTTCTCTTTCCTTTCGAAGACCCTTAACATCTATAGTGCATATGAAAGCCCGTGGAAATGGGGTTCAAGACGATGTATAACATGCCCATGTGCACTGGCATGCCAAGCTGCATACGTCTGCGTGTCATGCAGCATCTCCTGTGCGTCGCCAACACCATCAGCGCATGATCCTTTCGTTAATAATGTCTACATGCCTGATGCGACTTTTAATATCTTATATTCATTAGAAAGAGCATTTCAATTCGCTTCGAACGGTGTATGGCATGTGCATGTGCGACGTTGAGCAAAGATGCTAGGCATGTCCGTATGTAATGCCGCATGGTAGTTCCGTCGCGACGGCGCCGGTAGCGGAAGTAGGCTTTCGTTCTAATTTCGTTATCACTCTTTGGATTTCTAATATCTATGATTCAATTGAAAGGTCTTTCCGTGGGGTTTCTGGCGATGCATAACATGCACATCTGCAATGCTGTGCATAGCTGCAAACGTCTGCATATAGTGTCGCTTCTCTACCCCGCTTGACTTCCGTCGCCGACTTATGTCGACCTAGCCAATACCTCCTTATAATTTCTCTTTCCTTTCGAAGACCCTTAACATCTATAGTGCATATGAAAGCCCGTGGAAATGGGGTTCAAGACGATGTATAACATGCCCATGTGCACTGGCATGCCAAGCTGCATACGTCTGCGTGTCATGCAGCATCTCCTGTGCGTCGCCAACACCATCAGCGCATGATCCTTTCGTTAATAATGTCTACATGCCTGATGCGACTTTTAATATCTTATATTCATTAGAAAGAGCATTTCAATTCGCTTCGAACGGTGTATGGCATGTGCATGTGCGACGTTGAGCAAAGATGCTAGGCATGTCCGTATGTAATGCCGCATGGTAGTTCCGTCGCGCCGGCGCCGGTAGCGGAAGTAGGCTTTCGTTCTAATTTCGTTATCCCTCTTTGGATTTCTAATATCTATGATTCAATTGAAAGGTCTTTCCGTGGGGTTTCTGGCGATGCATAACATGCACATCTGCAATGCTGTGCATAGCTGCAAACGTCTGCATATAGTGTCGCTTCTCTACCCCGCTTGACTTCCGTCGCCGACTTATGTCGACCTAGCCAATACCTCCTTATAATTTCTCTTTCCTTTCGAAGACCCTTAACATCTATAGTGCATATGAAAGCCCGTGGAAATGGGGTTCAAGACGATGTATAACATGCCCATGTGCACTGGCATGCCAAGCTGCATACGTCTGCGTGTCATGCAGCATCTCCTGTGCGTCGCCAACACCATCAGCGCATGATCCTTTCGTTAATAATGTCTACATGCCTGATGCGACTTTTAATATCTTATATTCATTAGAAAGAGCATTTCAATTCGCTTCGAACGGTGTATGGCATGTGCATGTGCGACGTTGAGCAAAGATGCTAGGCATGTCCGTATGTAATGCCGCATGGTAGTTCCGTCGCGCCGGCGCCGGTAGCGGAAGTAGGCTTTCGTTCTAATTTCGTTATCACTCTTTGGATTTCTAATATCTATGATTCAATTGAAAGGTCTTTCCGTGGGGTTTCTGGCGATGCATAACATGCACATCTGCAATGCTGTGCATAGCTGCAAACGTCTGCATATAGTGTCGCTTCTCTACCCCGCTTGACTTCCGTCGCCGACTTATGTCGACCTAGCCAATACCTAATTTATAATTTCTCTTTCCTTTCGAAGACCCTTAACATCTATAGTGCATATGAAAGCCCGTGGAAATGGGGTTCAAGACGATGTATAACATGCCCATGTGCACTGGCATGCCAAGCTGCATACGTCTGCGTGTCATGCAGCATCTCCTGTGCGTCGCCAACACCATCAGCGCATGATCCTTTCGTTAATAATGTCTACATGCCTGATGCGACTTTTAATATCTTATATTCATTAGAAAGAGCATTTCAATTCGCTTCGAACGGTGTATGGCATGTGCATGTGCGACGTTGAGCAAAGATGCTAGGCATGTCCGTATGTAATGCCGCATGGTAGTTCCGTCGCGACGGCGCCGGTAGCGGAAGTAGGCTTTCGTTCTAATTTCGTTATCACTCTTTGGATTTCTAATATCTATATTCAATTGAAAGGTCTTTCCGTGGGGTTTCTGGCGATGCATAACATGCACATCTGCAATGCTGTGCATAGCTGCAAACGTCTGCATATAGTGTCGCTTCTCTACCCCGCTTGACTTCCATCGCCGACTTATGTCGACCTAGCCAATACCTAATTTATAATTTCTCTTTCCTTTCGAAGACCCTTAACATCTATAGTGCATATGAAAGCCCGTGGAAATGGGGTTCAAGACGATGTATAACATGCCCATGTGCACTGGCATGCCAAGCTGCAAACGTCTGCATATAGTGTCGCTTCTCTACCCCGCTTGACTTCCATCGCCGACTTATGTCGACCTAGCCAATACCTCCTTATAATTTCTCTTTCCTTTCGAAGACCCTTAACATCTATAGTGCATATGAAAGCCCGTGGAAATGGGGTTCAAGACGATGTATAACATGCCCATGTGCACTGGCATGCCAAGCTGCATACGTCTGCGTGTCATGCAGCATCTCCTGTGCGTCGCCAACACCATCAGCGCATGATCCTTTCGTTAATAATGTCTACATGCCTGATGCGACTTTTAATATCTTATATTCATTAGAAAGAGCATTTCAATTCGCTTCGAACGGTGTATGGCATGTGCATGTGCGACGTTGAGCAAAGATGCTAGGCATGTCCGTATGTAATGCCGCATGGTAGTTCCGTCGCGCCGGCGCCGGTAGCGGAAGTAGGCTTTCGTTCTAATTTCGTTATCACTCTTTGGATTTCTAATATCTATGATTCAATTGAAAGGTCTTTCCGTGGGGTTTCTGGCAATGCATAACATGCACATCTGCAATGCTGTGTATAGCTGCAAACGTCTGCATATAGTGTCGCTTCTCTATCCCGCTTGACTTCCGTCGCCGACTTATGTCGACCTAGCCAATACCTCCTTATAATTTCTCTTTCCTTTCGAAGACCCTTAACATCTATAGTGCATATGAAAGCCCGTGGAAATGGGGTTCAAGACGATGTATAACATGCCCATGTGCACTGGCATGCCAAGCTGCAAACGTCTGCATATAGTGTCGCTTCTCTACCCCGCTTGACTTCCATCGCCGACTTATGTCGACCTAGCCAATACCTCCTTATAATTTCTCTTTCCTTTCGAAGACCCTTAACATCTATAGTGCATATGAAAGCCCGTGGAAATGGGGTTCAAGACGATGTATAACATGCCCATGTGCACTGGCATGCCAAGCTGCATACGTCTGCGTGTCATGCAGCATCTCCTGTGCGTCGCCAACACCATCAGCGCATGATCCTTTCGTTAATAATGTCTACATGCCTGATGCGACTTTTAATATCTTATATTCATTAGAAAGAGCATTTCAATTCGCTTCGAACGGTGTATGGCATGTGCATGTGCGACGTTGAGCAAAGATGCTAGGCATGTCCGTATGTAATGCCGCATGGTAGTTCCGTCGCGACGGCGCCGGTAGCGGAAGTAGGCTTTCGTTCTAATTTCGTTATCACTCTTTGGATTTCTAATATCTATGATTCAATTGAAAGGTCTTTCCGTGGGGTTTCTGGCGATGCATAACATGCACATCTGCAATGCTGTGCATAGCTGCAAACGTCTGCATATAGTGTCGCTTCTCTACCCCGCTTGACTTCCGTCGCCGACTTATGTCGACCTAGCCAATACCTCCTTATAATTTCTCTTTCCTTTCGAAGACCCTTAACATCTATAGTGCATATGAAAGCCCGTGGAAATGGGGTTCAAGACGATGTATAACATGCCCATGTGCACTGGCATGCCAAGCTGCATACGTCTGCGTGTCATGCAGCATCTCCTGTGCGTCGCCAACACCATCAGCGCATGATCCTTTCGTTAATAATGTCTACATGCCTGATGCGACTTTTAATATCTTATATTCATTAGAAAGAGCATTTCAATTCGCTTCGAACGGTGTATGGCATGTGCATGTGCGACGTTGAGCAAAGATGCTAGGCATGTCCGTATGTAATGCCGCATGGTAGTTCCGTCGCGCCGGCGCCGGTAGCGGAAGTAGGCTTTCGTTCTAATTTCGTTATCACTCTTTGGATTTCTAATATCTATGATTCAATTGAAAGGTCTTTCCGTGGGGTTTCTGGCGATGCATAACATGCACATCTGCAATGCTGTGCATAGCTGCAAACGTCTGCATATAGTGTCGCTTCTCTACCCCGCTTGACTTCCGTCGCCGACTTATGTCGACCTAGCCAATACCTAATTTATAATTTCTCTTTCCTTTCGAAGACCCTTAACATCTATAGTGCATATGAAAGCCCGTGGAAATGGGGTTCAAGACGATGTATAACATGCCCATGTGCACTGGCATGCCAAGCTGCATACGTCTGCGTGTCATGCAGCATCTCCTGTGCGTCGCCAACACCATCAGCGCATGATCCTTTCGTTAATAATGTCTACATGCCTGATGCGACTTTTAATATCTTATATTCAGTAGAAAGAGCATTTCAATTCGCTTCGAACGGTGTATGGCATGTGCATGTGCGACGTTGAGCAAAGATGCTAGGCATGTCCGTATGTAATGCCGCATGGTAGTTCCGTCGCGACGGCGCCGGTAGCGGAAGTAGGCTTTCGTTCTAATTTCGTTATCCCTCTTTGGATTTCTAATATCTATGATTCAATTGAAAGGTCTTTCCGTGGGGTTTCTGGCGATGCATAACATGCACATCTGCAATGCTGTGCATAGCTGCAAACGTCTGCATATAGTGTCGCTTCTCTACCCCGATTGACTTCCGTCGCCGACTTATGTCGACCTAGCCAATACCTCCTTATAATTTCTCTTTCCTTTCGAAGACCCTTAACATCTATAGTGCATATGAAAGCCCGTGGAAATGGGGTTCAAGACGATGTATAACATGCCCATGTGCACTGGCATGCCAAGCTGCATACGTCTGCGTGTCATGCAGCATCTCCTGTGCGTCGCCAACACCATCAGCGCATGATCCTTTCGTTAATAATGTCTACATGCCTGATGCGACTTTTAATATCTTATATTCATTAGAAAGAGCATTTCAATTCGCTTCGAACGGTGTATGGCATGTGCATGTGCGACGTTGAGCAAAGATGCTAGGCATGTCCGTATGTAATGCCGCATGGTAGTTCCGTCGCGACGGCGCCGGTAGCGGAAGTAGGCTTTCGTTCTAATTTCGTTATCACTCTTTGGATTTCTAATATCTATGATTCAATTGAAAGGTCTTTCCGTGGGGTTTCTGGCGATGCATAACATGCACATCTGCAATGCTGTGCATAGCTGCAAACGTCTGCATATAGTGTCGCTTCTCTACCCCGCTTGACTTCCGTCGCCGACTTATGTCGACCTAGCCAATACCTCCTTATAATTTCTCTTTCCTTTCGAAGACCCTTAACATCTATAGTGCATATGAAAGCCCGTGGAAATGGGGTTCAAGACGATGTATAACATGCCCATGTGCACTGGCATGCCAAGCTGCATACGTCTGCGTGTCATGCAGCATCTCCTGTGCGTCGCCAACACCATCAGCGCATGATCCTTTCGTTAATAATGTCTACATGCCTGATGCGACTTTTAATATCTTATATTCATTAGAAAGAGCATTTCAATTCGCTTCGAACGGTGTATGGCATGTGCATGTGCGACGTTGAGCAAAGATGCTAGGCATGTCCGTATGTAATGCCGCATGGTAGTTCCGTCGCGCCGGCGCCGGTAGCGGAAGTAGGCTTTCGTTCTAATTTCGTTATCACTCTTTGGATTTCTAATATCTATGATTCAATTGAAAGGTCTTTCCGTGGGGTTTCTGGCGATGCATAACATGCACATCTGCAATGCTGTGCATAGCTGCAAACGTCTGCATATAGTGTCGCTTCTCTACCCCGCTTGACTTCCGTCGCCGACTTATGTCGACCTAGCCAATACCTAATTTATAATTTCTCTTTCCTTTCGAAGACCCTTAACATCTATAGTGCATATGAAAGCCCGTGGAAATGGGGTTCAAGACGATGTATAACATGCCCATGTGCACTGGCATGCCAAGCTGCATACGTCTGCGTGTCATGCAGCATCTCCTGTGCGTCGCCAACACCATCAGCGCATGATCCTTTCGTTAATAATGTCTACATGCCTGATGCGACTTTTAATATCTTATATTCATTAGAAAGAGCATTTCAATTCGCTTCGAACGGTGTATGGCATGTGCATGTGCGACGTTGAGCAAAGATGCTAGGCATGTCCGTATGTAATGCCGCATGGTAGTTCCGTCGCGACGGCGCCGGTAGCGGAAGTAGGCTTTCGTTCTAATTTCGTTATCACTCTTTGGATTTCTAATATCTATGATTCAATTGAAAGGTCTTTCCGTGGGGTTTCTGGCGATGCATAACATGCACATCTGCAATGCTGTGCATAGCTGCAAACGTCTGCATATAGTGTCGCTTCTCTACCCCGCTTGACTTCCGTCGCCGACTTATGTCGACCTAGCCAATACCTCCTTATAATTTCTCTTTCCTTTCGAAGACCCTTAACATCTATAGTGCATATGAAAGCCCGTGGAAATGGGGTTCAAGACGATGTATAACATGCCCATGTGCACTGGCATGCCAAGCTGCATACGTCTGCGTGTCATGCAGCATCTCCTGTGCGTCGCCAACACCATCAGCGCATGATCCTTTCGTTAATAATGTCTACATGCCTGATGCGACTTTTAATATCTTATATTCATTAGAAAGAGCATTTCAATTCGCTTCGAACGGTGTATGGCATGTGCATGTGCGACGTTGAGCAAAGATGCTAGGCATGTCCGTATGTAATGCCGCATGGTAGTTCCGTCGCGACGGCGCCGGTAGCGGAAGTAGGCTTTCGTTCTAATTTCGTTATCACTCTTTGGATTTCTAATATCTATGATTCAATTGAAAGGTCTTTCCGTGGGGTTTCTGGCGATGCATAACATGCACATCTGCAATGCTGTGCATAGCTGCAAACGTCTGCATATAGTGTCGCTTCTCTACCCCGCTTGACTTCCGTCGCCGACTTATGTCGACCTAGCCAATACCTCCTTATAATTTCTCTTTCCTTTCGAAGACCCTTAACATCTATAGTGCATATGAAAGCCCGTGGAAATGGGGTTCAAGACGATGTATAACATGCCCATGTGCACTGGCATGCCAAGCTGCATACGTCTGCGTGTCATGCAGCATCTCCTGTGCGTCGCCAACACCATCAGCGCATGATCCTTTCGTTAATAATGTCTACATGCCTGATGCGACTTTTAATATCTTATATTCATTAGAAAGAGCATTTCAATTCGCTTCGAACGGTGTATGGCATGTGCATGTGCGACGTTGAGCAAAGATGCTAGGCATGTCCGTATGTAATGCCGCATGGTAGTTCCGTCGCGACGGCGCCGGTAGCGGAAGTAGGCTTTCGTTCTAATTTCGTTATCACTCTTTGGATTTCTAATATCTATGATTCAATTGAAAGGTCTTTCCGTGGGGTTTCTGGCGATGCATAACATGCACATCTGCAATGCTGTGCATAGCTGCAAACGTCTGCATATAGTGTCGCTTCTCTACCCCGCTTGACTTCCGTCGCCGACTTATGTCGACCTAGCCAATACCTCCTTATAATTTCTGTTTCCTTTCGAAGACCCTTAACATCTATAGTGCATATGAAAGCCCGTGGAAATGGGGTTCAAGACGATGTATAACATGCCCATGTGCACTGGCATGCCAAGCTGCATACGTCTGCGTGTCATGCAGCATCTCCTGTGCGTCGCCAACACCATCAGCGCATGATCCTTTCGTTAATAATGTCTACATGCCTGATGCGACTTTTAATATCTTATATTCATTAGAAAGAGCATTTCAATTCGCTTCGAACGGTGTATGGCATGTGCATGTGCGACGTTGAGCAAAGATGCTAGGCATGTCCGTATGTAATGCCGCATGGTAGTTCCGTCGCGACGGCGCCGGTAGCGGAAGTAGGCTTTCGTTCTAATTTCGTTATCACTCTTTGGATTTCTAATATCTATGATTCAATTGAAAGGTCTTTCCGTGGGGTTTCTGGCGATGCATAACATGCACATCTGCAATGCTGTGCATAGCTGCAAACGTCTGCATATAGTGTCGCTTCTCTACCCCGCTTGACTTCCGTCGCCGACTTATGTCGACCTAGCCAATACCTCCTTATAATTTCTCTTTCCTTTCGAAGACCCTTAACATCTATAGTGCATATGAAAGCCCGTGGAAATGGGGTTCAAGACGATGTATAACATGCCCATGTGCACTGGCATGCCAAGCTGCATACGTCTGCGTGTCATGCAGCATCTCCTGTGCGTCGCCAACACCATCAGCGCATGATCCTTTCGTTAATAATGTCTACATGCCTGATGCGACTTTTAATATCTTATATTCATTAGAAAGAGCATTTCAATTCGCTTCGAACGGTGTATGGCATGTGCATGTGCGACGTTGAGCAAAGATGCTAGGCATGTCCGTATGTAATGCCGCATGGTAGTTCCGTCGCGACGGCGCCGGTAGCGGAAGTAGGCTTTCGTTCTAATTTCGTTATCCCTCTTTGGATTTCTAATATCTATGATTCAATTGAAAGGTCTTTCCGTGGGGTTTCTGGCGATGCATAACATGCACATCTGCAATGCTGTGCATAGCTGCAAACGTCTGCATATAGTGTCGCTTCTCTACCCCGCTTGACTTCCGTCGCCGACTTATGTCGACCTAGCCAATACCTCCTTATAATTTCTCTTTCCTTTCGAAGACCCTTAACATCTATAGTGCATATGAAAGCCCGTGGAAATGGGGTTCAAGACGATGTATAACATGCCCATGTGCACTGGCATGCCAAGCTGCATACGTCTGCGTGTCATGCAGCATCTCCTGTGCGTCGCCAACACCATCAGCGCATGATCCTTTCGTTAATAATGTCTACATGCCTGATGCGACTTTTAATATCTTATATTCATTAGAAAGAGCATTTCAATTCGCTTCGAACGGTGTATGGCATGTGCATGTGCGACGTTGAGCAAAGATGCTAGGCATGTCCGTATGTAATGCCGCATGGTAGTTCCGTCGCGACGGCGCCGGTAGCGGAAGTAGGCTTTCGTTCTAATTTCGTTATCACTCTTTGGATTTCTAATATCTATGATTCAATTGAAAGGTCTTTCCGTGGGGTTTCTGGCGATGCATAACATGCACATCTGCAATGCTGTGCATAGCTGCAAACGTCTGCATATAGTGTCGCTTCTCTACCCCGCTTGACTTCCGTCGCCGACTTATGTCGACCTAGCCAATACCTCCTTATAATTTCTCTTTCCTTTCGAAGACCCTTAACATCTATAGTGCATATGAAAGCCCGTGGAAATGGGGTTCAAGACGATGTATAACATGCCCATGTGCACTGGCATGCCAAGCTGCATACGTCTGCGTGTCATGCAGCATCTCCTGTGCGTCGCCAACACCATCAGCGCATGATCCTTTCGTTAATAATGTCTACATGCCTGATGCGACTTTTAATATCTTATATTCATTAGAAAGAGCATTTCAATTCGCTTCGAACGGTGTATGGCATGTGCATGTGCGACGTTGAGCAAAGATGCTAGGCATGTCCGTATGTAATGCCGCATGGTAGTTCCGTCGCGACGGCGCCGGTAGCGGAAGTAGGCTTTCGTTCTAATTTCGTTATCACTCTTTGGATTTCTAATATCTATGATTCAATTGAAAGGTCTTTCCGTGGGGTTTCTGGCGATGCATAACATGCACATCTGCAATGCTGTGCATAGCTGCAAACGTCTGCATATAGTGTCGCTTCTCTACCCCGCTTGACTTCCGTCGCCGACTTATGTCGACCTAGCCAATACCTCCTTATAATTTCTCTTTCCTTTCGAAGACCCTTAACATCTATAGTGCATATGAAAGCCCGTGGAAATGGGGTTCAAGACGATGTATAACATGCCCATGTGCACTGGCATGCCAAGCTGCATACGTCTGCGTGTCATGCAGCATCTCCTGTGCGTCGCCAACACCATCAGCGCATGATCCTTTCGTTAATAATGTCTACATGCCTGATGCGACTTTTAATATCTTATATTCATTAGAAAGAGCATTTCAATTCGCTTCGAACGGTGTATGGCATGTGCATGTGCGACGTTGAGCAAAGATGCTAGGCATGTCCGTATGTAATGCCGCATGGTAGTTCCGTCGCGACGGCGCCGGTAGCGGAAGTAGGCTTTCGTTCTAATTTCGTTATCACTCTTTGGATTTCTAATATCTATGATTCAATTGAAAGGTCTTTCCGTGGGGTTTCTGGCGATGCATAACATGCACATCTGCAATGCTGTGCATAGCTGCAAACGTCTGCATATAGTGTCGCTTCTCTACCCCGCTTGACTTCCGTCGCCGACTTATGTCGACCTAGCCAATACCTCCTTATAATTTCTCTTTCCTTTCGAAGACCCTTAACATCTATAGTGCATATGAAAGCCCGTGGAAATGGGGTTCAAGACGATGTATAACATGCCCATGTGCACTGGCATGCCAAGCTGCATACGTCTGCGTGTCATGCAGCATCTCCTGTGCGTCGCCAACACCATCAGCGCATGATCCTTTCGTTAATAATGTCTACATGCCTGATGCGACTTTTAATATCTTATATTCATTAGAAAGAGCATTTCAATTCGCTTCGAACGGTGTATGGCATGTGCATGTGCGACGTTGAGCAAAGATGCTAGGCATGTCCGTATGTAATGCCGCATGGTAGTTCCGTCGCGACGGCGCCGGTAGCGGAAGTAGGCTTTCGTTCTAATTTCGTTATCCCTCTTTGGATTTCTAATATCTATGATTCAATTGAAAGGTCTTTCCGTGGGGTTTCTGGCGATGCATAACATGCACATCTGCAATGCTGTGCATAGCTGCAAACGTCTGCATATAGTGTCGCTTCTCTACCCCGCTTGACTTCCGTCGCCGACTTATGTCGACCTAGCCAATACCTCCTTATAATTTCTCTTTCCTTTCGAAGACCCTTAACATCTATAGTGCATATGAAAGCCCGTGGAAATGGGGTTCAAGACGATGTATAACATGCCCATGTGCACTGGCATGCCAAGCTGCATACGTCTGCGTGTCATGCAGCATCTCCTGTGCGTCGCCAACACCATCAGCGCATGATCCTTTCGTTAATAATGTCTACATGCCTGATGCGACTTTTAATATCTTATATTCATTAGAAAGAGCATTTCAATTCGCTTCGAACGGTGTATGGCATGTGCATGTGCGACGTTGAGCAAAGATGCTAGGCATGTCCGTATGTAATGCCGCATGGTAGTTCCGTCGCGACGGCGCCGGTAGCGGAAGTAGGCTTTCGTTCTAATTTCGTTATCACTCTTTGGATTTCTAATATCTATGATTCAATTGAAAGGTCTTTCCGTGGGGTTTCTGGCGATGCATAACATGCACATCTGCAATGCTGTGCATAGCTGCAAACGTCTGCATATAGTGTCGCTTCTCTACCCCGCTTGACTTCCGTCGCCGACTTATGTCGACCTAGCCAATACCTAATTTATAATTTCTCTTTCCTTTCGAAGACCCTTAACATCTATAGTGCATATGAAAGCCCGTGGAAATGGGGTTCAAGACGATGTATAACATGCCCATGTGCACTGGCATGCCAAGCTGCATACGTCTGCGTGTCATGCAGCATCTCCTGTGCGTCGCCAACACCATCAGCGCATGATCCTTTCGTTAATAATGTCTACATGCCTGATGCGACTTTTAATATCTTATATTCATTAGAAAGAGCATTTCAATTCGCTTCGAACGGTGTATGGCATGTGCATGTGCGACGTTGAGCAAAGATGCTAGGCATGTCCGTATGTAATGCCGCATGGTAGTTCCGTCGCGACGGCGCCGGTAGCGGAAGTAGGCTTTCGTTCTAATTTCGTTATCACTCTTTGGATTTCTAATATCTATGATTCAATTGAAAGGTCTTTCCGTGGGGTTTCTGGCGATGCATAACATGCACATCTGCAATGCTGTGCATAGCTGCAAACGTCTGCATATAGTGTCGCTTCTCTACCCCGCTTGACTTCCGTCGCCGACTTATGTCGACCTAGCCAATACCTCCTTATAATTTCTCTTTCCTTTCGAAGACCCTTAACATCTATAGTGCATATGAAAGCCCGTGGAAATGGGGTTCAAGACGATGTATAACATGCCCATGTGCACTGGCATGCCAAGCTGCATACGTCTGCGTGTCATGCAGCATCTCCTGTGCGTCGCCAACACCATCAGCGCATGATCCTTTCGTTAATAATGTCTACATGCCTGATGCGACTTTTAATATCTTATATTCATTAGAAAGAGCATTTCAATTCGCTTCGAACGGTGTATGGCATGTGCATGTGCGACGTTGAGCAAAGATGCTAGGCATGTCCGTATGTAATGCCGCATGGTAGTTCCGTCGCGCCGGCGCCGGTAGCGGAAGTAGGCTTTCGTTCTAATTTCGTTATCACTCTTTGGATTTCTAATATCTATGATTCAATTGAAAGGTCTTTCCGTGGGGTTTCTGGCGATGCATAACATGCACATCTGCAATGCTGTGCATAGCTGCAAACGTCTGCATATAGTGTCGCTTCTCTACCCCGCTTGACTTCCGTCGCCGACTTATGTCGACCTAGCCAATACCTAATTTATAATTTCTCTTTCCTTTCGAAGACCCTTAACATCTATAGTGCATATGAAAGCCCGTGGAAATGGGGTTCAAGACGATGTATAACATGCCCATGTGCACTGGCATGCCAAGCTGCATACGTCTGCGTGTCATGCAGCATCTCCTGTGCGTCGCCAACACCATCAGCGCATGATCCTTTCGTTAATAATGTCTACATGCCTGATGCGACTTTTAATATCTTATATTCATTAGAAAGAGCATTTCAATTCGCTTCGAACGGTGTATGGCATGTGCATGTGCGACGTTGAGCAAAGATGCTAGGCATGTCCGTATGTAATGCCGCATGGTAGTTCCGTCGCGACGGCGCCGGTAGCGGAAGTAGGCTTTCGTTCTAATTTCGTTATCACTCTTTGGATTTCTAATATCTATGATTCAATTGAAAGGTCTTTCCGTGGGGTTTCTGGCGATGCATAACATGCACATCTGCAATGCTGTGCATAGCTGCAAACGTCTGCATATAGTGTCGCTTCTCTACCCCGCTTGACTTCCGTCGCCGACTTATGTCGACCTAGCCAATACCTCCTTATAATTTCTCTTTCCTTTCGAAGACCCTTAACATCTATAGTGCATATGAAAGCCCGTGGAAATGGGGTTCAAGACGATGTATAACATGCCCATGTGCACTGGCATGCCAAGCTGCATACGTCTGCGTGTCATGCAGCATCTCCTGTGCGTCGCCAACACCATCAGCGCATGATCCTTTCGTTAATAATGTCTACATGCCTGATGCGACTTTTAATATCTTATATTCATTAGAAAGAGCATTTCAATTCGCTTCGAACGGTGTATGGCATGTGCATGTGCGACGTTGAGCAAAGATGCTAGGCATGTCCGTATGTAATGCCGCATGGTAGTTCCGTCGCGACGGCGCCGGTAGCGGAAGTAGGCTTTCGTTCTAATTTCGTTATCACTCTTTGGATTTCTAATATCTATGATTCAATTGAAAGGTCTTTCCGTGGGGTTTCTGGCGATGCATAACATGCACATCTGCAATGCTGTGCATAGCTGCAAACGTCTGGATATAGTGTCGCTTCTCTACCCCGCTTGACTTCCGTCGCCGACTTATGTCGACCTAGCCAATACCTAATTTATAATTTCTCTTTCCTTTCGAAGACCCTTAACATCTATAGTGCATATGAAAGCCCGTGGAAATGGGGTTCAAGACGATGTATAACATGCCCATGTGCACTGGCATGCCAAGCTGCATACGTCTGCGTGTCATGCAGCATCTCCTGTGCGTCGCCAACACCATCAGCGCATGATCCTTTCGTTAATAATGTCTACATGCCTGATGCGACTTTTAATATCTTATATTCATTAGAAAGAGCATTTCAATTCGCTTCGAACGGTGTATGGCATGTGCATGTGCGACGTTGAGCAAAGATGCTAGGCATGTCCGTATGTAATGCCGCATGGTAGTTCCGTCGCGACGGCGCCGGTAGCGGAAGTAGGCTTTCGTTCTAATTTCGTTATCACTCTTTGGATTTCTAATATCTATGATTCAATTGAAAGGTCTTTCCGTGGGGTTTCTGGCGATGCATAACATGCACATCTGCAATGCTGTGCATAGCTGCAAACGTCTGCATATAGTGTCGCTTCTCTACCCCGCTTGACTTCCGTCGCCGACTTATGTCGACCTAGCCAATACCTCCTTATAATTTCTCTTTCCTTTCGAAGACCCTTAACATCTATAGTGCATATGAAAGCCCGTGGAAATGGGGTTCAAGACGATGTATAACATGCCCATGTGCACTGGCATGCCAAGCTGCATACGTCTGCGTGTCATGCAGCATCTCCTGTGCGTCGCCAACACCATCAGCGCATGATCCTTTCGTTAATAATGTCTACATGCCTGATGCGACTTTTAATATCTTATATTCATTAGAAAGAGCATTTCAATTCGCTTCGAACGGTGTATGGCATGTGCATGTGCGACGTTGAGCAAAGATGCTAGGCATGTCCGTATGTAATGCCGCATGGTAGTTCCGTCGCGACGGCGCCGGTAGCGGAAGTAGGCTTTCGTTCTAATTTCGTTATCACTCTTTGGATTTCTAATATCTATGATTCAATTGAAAGGTCTTTCCGTGGGGTTTCTGGCGATGCATAACATGCACATCTGCAATGCTGTGCATAGCTGCAAACGTCTGGATATAGTGTCGCTTCTCTACCCCGCTTGACTTCCGTCGCCGACTTATGTCGACCTAGCCAATACCTAATTTATAATTTCTCTTTCCTTTCGAAGACCCTTAACATCTATAGTGCATATGAAAGCCCGTGGAAATGGGGTTCAAGACGATGTATAACATGCCCATGTGCACTGGCATGCCAAGCTGCAAACGTCTGCATATAGTGTCGCTTCTCTACCCCGCTTGACTTCCATCGCCGACTTATGTCGACCTAGCCAATACCTCCTTATAATTTCTCTTTCCTTTCGAAGACCCTTAACATCTATAGTGCATATGAAAGCCCGTGGAAATGGGGTTCAAGACGATGTATAACATGCCCATGTGCACTGGCATGCCAAGCTGCATACGTCTGCGTGTCATGCAGCATCTCCTGTGCGTCGCCAACACCATCAGCGCATGATCCTTTCGTTAATAATGTCTACATGCCTGATGCGACTTTTAATATCTTATATTCATTAGAAAGAGCATTTCAATTCGCTTCGAACGGTGTATGGCATGTGCATGTGCGACGTTGAGCAAAGATGCTAGGCATGTCCGTATGTAATGCCGCATGGTAGTTCCGTCGCGCCGGCGCCGGTAGCGGAAGTAGGCTTTCGTTCTAATTTCGTTATCACTCTTTGGATTTCTAATATCTATGATTCAATTGAAAGGTCTTTCCGTGGGGTTTCTGGCAATGCATAACATGCACATCTGCAATGCTGTGTATAGCTGCAAACGTCTGCATATAGTGTCGCTTCTCTATCCCGCTTGACTTCCGTCGCCGACTTATGTCGACCTAGCCAATACCTCCTTATAATTTCTCTTTCCTTTCGAAGACCCTTAACATCTATAGTGCATATGAAAGCCCGTGGAAATGGGGTTCAAGACGATGTATAACATGCCCATGTGCACTGGCATGCCAAGCTGCAAACGTCTGCATATAGTGTCGCTTCTCTACCCCGCTTGACTTCCATCGCCGACTTATGTCGACCTAGCCAATACCTCCTTATAATTTCTCTTTCCTTTCGAAGACCCTTAACATCTATAGTGCATATGAAAGCCCGTGGAAATGGGGTTCAAGACGATGTATAACATGCCCATGTGCACTGGCATGCCAAGCTGCATACGTCTGCGTGTCATGCAGCATCTCCTGTGCGTCGCCAACACCATCAGCGCATGATCCTTTCGTTAATAATGTCTACATGCCTGATGCGACTTTTAATATCTTATATTCATTAGAAAGAGCATTTCAATTCGCTTCGAACGGTGTATGGCATGTGCATGTGCGACGTTGAGCAAAGATGCTAGGCATGTCCGTATGTAATGCCGCATGGTAGTTCCGTCGCGACGGCGCCGGTAGCGGAAGTAGGCTTTCGTTCTAATTTCGTTATCACTCTTTGGATTTCTAATATCTATGATTCAATTGAAAGGTCTTTCCGTGGGGTTTCTGGCGATGCATAACATGCACATCTGCAATGCTGTGCATAGCTGCAAACGTCTGCATATAGTGTCGCTTCTCTACCCCGCTTGACTTCCGTCGCCGACTTATGTCGACCTAGCCAATACCTCCTTATAATTTCTCTTTCCTTTCGAAGACCCTTAACATCTATAGTGCATATGAAAGCCCGTGGAAATGGGGTTCAAGACGATGTATAACATGCCCATGTGCACTGGCATGCCAAGCTGCATACGTCTGCGTGTCATGCAGCATCTCCTGTGCGTCGCCAACACCATCAGCGCATGATCCTTTCGTTAATAATGTCTACATGCCTGATGCGACTTTTAATATCTTATATTCATTAGAAAGAGCATTTCAATTCGCTTCGAACGGTGTATGGCATGTGCATGTGCGACGTTGAGCAAAGATGCTAGGCATGTCCGTATGTAATGCCGCATGGTAGTTCCGTCGCGACGGCGCCGGTAGCGGAAGTAGGCTTTCGTTCTAATTTCGTTATCACTCTTTGGATTTCTAATATCTATGATTCAATTGAAAGGTCTTTCCGTGGGGTTTCTGGCGATGCATAACATGCACATCTGCAATGCTGTGCATAGCTGCAAACGTCTGGATATAGTGTCGCTTCTCTACCCCGCTTGACTTCCGTCGCCGACTTATGTCGACCTAGCCAATACCTAATTTATAATTTCTCTTTCCTTTCGAAGACCCTTAACATCTATAGTGCATATGAAAGCCCGTGGAAATGGGGTTCAAGACGATGTATAACATGCCCATGTGCACTGGCATGCCAAGCTGCATACGTCTGCGTGTCATGCAGCATCTCCTGTGCGTCGCCAACACCATCAGCGCATGATCCTTTCGTTAATAATGTCTACATGCCTGATGCGACTTTTAATATCTTATATTCATTAGAAAGAGCATTTCAATTCGCTTCGAACGGTGTATGGCATGTGCATGTGCGACGTTGAGCAAAGATGCTAGGCATGTCCGTATGTAATGCCGCATGGTAGTTCCGTCGCGACGGCGCCGGTAGCGGAAGTAGGCTTTCGTTCTAATTTCGTTATCACTCTTTGGATTTCTAATATCTATGATTCAATTGAAAGGTCTTTCCGTGGGGTTTCTGGCGATGCATAACATGCACATCTGCAATGCTGTGCATAGCTGCAAACGTCTGCATATAGTGTCGCTTCTCTACCCCGCTTGACTTCCGTCGCCGACTTATGTCGACCTAGCCAATACCTCCTTATAATTTCTCTTTCCTTTCGAAGACCCTTAACATCTATAGTGCATATGAAAGCCCGTGGAAATGGGGTTCAAGACGATGTATAACATGCCCATGTGCACTGGCATGCCAAGCTGCAAACGTCTGCATATAGTGTCGCTTCTCTACCCCGCTTGACTTCCATCGCCGACTTATGTCGACCTAGCCAATACCTCCTTATAATTTCTCTTTCCTTTCGAAGACCCTTAACATCTATAGTGCATATGAAAGCCCGTGGAAATGGGGTTCAAGACGATGTATAACATGCCCATGTGCACTGGCATGCCAAGCTGCATACGTCTGCGTGTCATGCAGCATCTCCTGTGCGTCGCCAACACCATCAGCGCATGATCCTTTCGTTAATAATGTCTACATGCCTGATGCGACTTTTAATATCTTATATTCATTAGAAAGAGCATTTCAATTCGCTTCGAACGGTGTATGGCATGTGCATGTGCGACGTTGAGCAAAGATGCTAGGCATGTCCGTATGTAATGCCGCATGGTAGTTCCGTCGCGACGGCGCCGGTAGCGGAAGTAGGCTTTCGTTCTAATTTCGTTATCACTCTTTGGATTTCTAATATCTATGATTCAATTGAAAGGTCTTTCCGTGGGGTTTCTGGCGATGCATAACATGCACATCTGCAATGCTGTGCATAGCTGCAAACGTCTGCATATAGTGTCGCTTCTCTACCCCGCTTGACTTCCGTCGCCGACTTATGTCGACCTAGCCAATACCTCCTTATAATTTCTCTTTCCTTTCGAAGACCCTTAACATCTATAGTGCATATGAAAGCCCGTGGAAATGGGGTTCAAGACGATGTATAACATGCCCATGTGCACTGGCATGCCAAGCTGCATACGTCTGCGTGTCATGCAGCATCTCCTGTGCGTCGCCAACACCATCAGCGCATGATCCTTTCGTTAATAATGTCTACATGCCTGATGCGACTTTTAATATCTTATATTCATTAGAAAGAGCATTTCAATTCGCTTCGAACGGTGTATGGCATGTGCATGTGCGACGTTGAGCAAAGATGCTAGGCATGTCCGTATGTAATGCCGCATGGTAGTTCCGTCGCGACGGCGCCGGTAGCGGAAGTAGGCTTTCGTTCTAATTTCGTTATCACTCTTTGGATTTCTAATATCTATGATTCAATTGAAAGGTCTTTCCGTGGGGTTTCTGGCGATGCATAACATGCACATCTGCAATGCTGTGCATAGCTGCAAACGTCTGGATATAGTGTCGCTTCTCTACCCCGCTTGACTTCCGTCGCCGACTTATGTCGACCTAGCCAATACCTAATTTATAATTTCTCTTTCCTTTCGAAGACCCTTAACATCTATAGTGCATATGAAAGCCCGTGGAAATGGGGTTCAAGACGATGTATAACATGCCCATGTGCACTGGCATGCCAAGCTGCATACGTCTGCGTGTCATGCAGCATCTCCTGTGCGTCGCCAACACCATCAGCGCATGATCCTTTCGTTAATAATGTCTACATGCCTGATGCGACTTTTAATATCTTATATTCATTAGAAAGAGCATTTCAATTCGCTTCGAACGGTGTATGGCATGTGCATGTGCAACGTTGAGCAAAGATGCTAGGCATGTCCGTATGTAATGCCGCATGGTAGTTCCGTCGCGACGGCGCCGGTAGCGGAAGTAGGCTTTCGTTCTAATTTCGTTATCACTCTTTGGATTTCTAATATCTATGATTCAATTGAAAGGTCTTTCCGTGGGGTTTCTGGCGATGCATAACATGCACATCTGCAATGCTGTGCATAGCTGCAAACGTCTGCATATAGTGTCGCTTCTCTACCCCGCTTGACTTCCGTCGCCGACTTATGTCGACCTAGCCAATACCTCCTTATAATTTCTCTTTCCTTTCGAAGACCCTTAACATCTATAGTGCATATGAAAGCCCGTGGAAATGGGGTTCAAGACGATGTATAACATGCCCATGTGCACTGGCATGTCAAGCTGCATACGTCTGCGTGTCATGCAGCATCTCCTGTGCGTCGCCAACACCATCAGCGCATGATCCTTTCGTTAATAATGTCTACATGCCTGATGCGACTTTTAATATCTTATATTCATTAGAAAGAGCATTTCAATTCGCTTCGAACGGTGTATGGCATGTGCATGTGCGACGTTGAGCAAAGATGCTAGGCATGTCCGTATGTAATGCCGCATGGTAGTTCCGTCGCGACGGCGCCGGTAGCGGAAGTAGGCTTTCGTTCTAATTTCGTTATCACTCTTTGGATTTCTAATATCTATGATTCAATTGAAAGGTCTTTCCGTGGGGTTTCTGGCGATGCATAACATGCACATCTGCAATGCTGTGCATAGCTGCAAACGTCTGGATATAGTGTCGCTTCTCTACCCCGCTTGACTTCCGTCGCCGACTTATGTCGACCTAGCCAATACCTAATTTATAATTTCTCTTTCCTTTCGAAGACCCTTAACATCTATAGTGCATATGAAAGCCCGTGGAAATGGGGTTCAAGACGATGTATAACATGCCCATGTGCACTGGCATGCCAAGCTGCATACGTCTGCGTGTCATGCAGCATCTCCTGTGCGTCGCCAACACCATCAGCGCATGATCCTTTCGTTAATAATGTCTACATGCCTGATGCGACTTTTAATATCTTATATTCATTAGAAAGAGCATTTCAATTCGCTTCGAACGGTGTATGGCATGTGCATGTGCGACGTTGAGCAAAGATGCTAGGCATGTCCGTATGTAATGCCGCATGGTAGTTCCGTCGCGACGGCGCCGGTAGCGGAAGTAGGCTTTCGTTCTAATTTCGTTATCACTCTTTGGATTTCTAATATCTATGATTCAATTGAAAGGTCTTTCCGTGGGGTTTCTGGCGATGCATAACATGCACATCTGCAATGCTGTGCATAGCTGCAAACGTCTGCATATAGTGTCGCTTCTCTACCCCGCTTGACTTCCGTCGCCGACTTATGTCGACCTAGCCAATACCTCCTTATAATTTCTCTTTCCTTTCGAAGACCCTTAACATCTATAGTGCATATGAAAGCCCGTGGAAATGGGGTTCAAGACGATGTATAACATGCCCATGTGCACTGGCATGCCAAGCTGCATACGTCTGCGTGTCATGCAGCATCTCCTGTGCGTCGCCAACACCATCAGCGCATGATCCTTTCGTTAATAATGTCTACATGCCTGATGCGACTTTTAATATCTTATATTCATTAGAAAGAGCATTTCAATTCGCTTCGAACGGTGTATGGCATGTGCATGTGCGACGTTGAGCAAAGATGCTAGGCATGTCCGTATGTAATGCCGCATGGTAGTTCCGTCGCGACGGCGCCGGTAGCGGAAGTAGGCTTTCGTTCTAATTTCGTTATCACTCTTTGGATTTCTAATATCTATGATTCAATTGAAAGGTCTTTCCGTGGGGTTTCTGGCGATGCATAACATGCACATCTGCAATGCTGTGCATAGCTGCAAACGTCTGGATATAGTGTCGCTTCTCTACCCCGCTTGACTTCCGTCGCCGACTTATGTCGACCTAGCCAATACCTAATTTATAATTTCTCTTTCCTTTCGAAGACCCTTAACATCTATAGTGCATATGAAAGCCCGTGGAAATGGGGTTCAAGACGATGTATAACATGCCCATGTGCACTGGCATGCCAAGCTGCATACGTCTGCGTGTCATGCAGCATCTCCTGTGCGTCGCCAACACCATCAGCGCATGATCCTTTCGTTAATAATGTCTACATGCCTGATGCGACTTTTAATATCTTATATTCATTAGAAAGAGCATTTCAATTCGCTTCGAACGGTGTATGGCATGTGCATGTGCGACGTTGAGCAAAGATGCTAGGCATGTCCGTATGTAATGCCGCATGGTAGTTCCGTCGCGCCGGCGCCGGTAGCGGAAGTAGGCTTTCGTTCTAATTTCGTTATCACTCTTTGGATTTCTAATATCTATGATTCAATTGAAAGGTCTTTCCGTGGGGTTTCTGGCGATGCATAACATGCACATCTGCAATGCTGTGCATAGCTGCAAACGTCTGCATATAGTGTCGCTTCTCTACCCCGCTTGACTTCCATCGCCGACTTATGTCGACCTAGCCAATACCTAATTTATAATTTCTCTTTCCTTTCGAAGACCCTTAACATCTATAGTGCATATGAAAGCCCGTGGAAATGGGGTTCAAGACGATGTATAACATGCCCATGTGCACTGGCATGCCAAGCTGCAAACGTCTGCATATAGTGTCGCTTCTCTACCCCGCTTGACTTCCATCGCCGACTTATGTCGACCTAGCCAATACCTCCTTATAATTTCTCTTTCCTTTCGAAGACCCTTAACATCTATAGTGCATATGAAAGCCCGTGGAAATGGGGTTCAAGACGATGTATAACATGCCCATGTGCACTGGCATGCCAAGCTGCATACGTCTGCGTGTCATGCAGCATCTCCTGTGCGTCGCCAACACCATCAGCGCATGATCCTTTCGTTAATAATGTCTACATGCCTGATGCGACTTTTAATATCTTATATTCATTAGAAAGAGCATTTCAATTCGCTTCGAACGGTGTATGGCATGTGCATGTGCGACGTTGAGCAAAGATGCTAGGCATGTCCGTATGTAATGCCGCATGGTAGTTCCGTCGCGCCGGCGCCGGTAGCGGAAGTAGGCTTTCGTTCTAATTTCGTTATCACTCTTTGGATTTCTAATATCTATGATTCAATTGAAAGGTCTTTCCGTGGGGTTTCTGGCAATGCATAACATGCACATCTGCAATGCTGTGTATAGCTGCAAACGTCTGCATATAGTGTCGCTTCTCTATCCCGCTTGACTTCCGTCGCCGACTTATGTCGACCTAGCCAATACCTCCTTATAATTTCTCTTTCCTTTCGAAGACCCTTAACATCTATAGTGCATATGAAAGCCCGTGGAAATGGGGTTCAAGACGATGTATAACATGCCCATGTGCACTGGCATGCCAAGCTGCAAACGTCTGCATATAGTGTCGCTTCTCTACCCCGCTTGACTTCCATCGCCGACTTATGTCGACCTAGCCAATACCTCCTTATAATTTCTCTTTCCTTTCGAAGACCCTTAACATCTATAGTGCATATGAAAGCCCGTGGAAATGGGGTTCAAGACGATGTATAACATGCCCATGTGCACTGGCATGCCAAGCTGCATACGTCTGCGTGTCATGCAGCATCTCCTGTGCGTCGCCAACACCATCAGCGCATGATCCTTTCGTTAATAATGTCTACATGCCTGATGCGACTTTTAATATCTTATATTCATTAGAAAGAGCATTTCAATTCGCTTCGAACGGTGTATGGCATGTGCATGTGCGACGTTGAGCAAAGATGCTAGGCATGTCCGTATGTAATGCCGCATGGTAGTTCCGTCGCGACGGCGCCGGTAGCGGAAGTAGGCTTTCGTTCTAATTTCGTTATCACTCTTTGGATTTCTAATATCTATGATTCAATTGAAAGGTCTTTCCGTGGGGTTTCTGGCGATGCATAACATGCACATCTGCAATGCTGTGCATAGCTGCAAACGTCTGCATATAGTGTCGCTTCTCTACCCCGCTTGACTTCCGTCGCCGACTTATGTCGACCTAGCCAATACCTCCTTATAATTTCTCTTTCCTTTCGAAGACCCTTAACATCTATAGTGCATATGAAAGCCCGTGGAAATGGGGTTCAAGACGATGTATAACATGCCCATGTGCACTGGCATGCCAAGCTGCATACGTCTGCGTGTCATGCAGCATCTCCTGTGCGTCGCCAACACCATCAGCGCATGATCCTTTCGTTAATAATGTCTACATGCCTGATGCGACTTTTAATATCTTATATTCATTAGAAAGAGCATTTCAATTCGCTTCGAACGGTGTATGGCATGTGCATGTGCGACGTTGAGCAAAGATGCTAGGCATGTCCGTATGTAATGCCGCATGGTAGTTCCGTCGCGCCGGCGCCGGTAGCGGAAGTAGGCTTTCGTTCTAATTTCGTTATCACTCTTTGGATTTCTAATATCTATGATTCAATTGAAAGGTCTTTCCGTGGGGTTTCTGGCGATGCATAACATGCACATCTGCAATGCTGTGCATAGCTGCAAACGTCTGCATATAGTGTCGCTTCTCTACCCCGCTTGACTTCCGTCGCCGACTTATGTCGACCTAGCCAATACCTAATTTATAATTTCTCTTTCCTTTCGAAGACCCTTAACATCTATAGTGCATATGAAAGCCCGTGGAAATGGGGTTCAAGACGATGTATAACATGCCCATGTGCACTGGCATGCCAAGCTGCATACGTCTGCGTGTCATGCAGCATCTCCTGTGCGTCGCCAACACCATCAGCGCATGATCCTTTCGTTAATAATGTCTACATGCCTGATGCGACTTTTAATATCTTATATTCATTAGAAAGAGCATTTCAATTCGCTTCGAACGGTGTATGGCATGTGCATGTGCGACGTTGAGCAAAGATGCTAGGCATGTCCGTATGTAATGCCGCATGGTAGTTCCGTCGCGACGGCGCCGGTAGCGGAAGTAGGCTTTCGTTCTAATTTCGTTATCCCTCTTTGGATTTCTAATATCTATGATTCAATTGAAAGGTCTTTCCGTGGGGTTTCTGGCGATGCATAACATGCACATCTGCAATGCTGTGCATAGCTGCAAACGTCTGCATATAGTGTCGCTTCTCTACCCCGATTGACTTCCGTCGCCGACTTATGTCGACCTAGCCAATACCTCCTTATAATTTCTCTTTCCTTTCGAAGACCCTTAACATCTATAGTGCATATGAAAGCCCGTGGAAATGGGGTTCAAGACGATGTATAACATGCCCATGTGCACTGGCATGCCAAGCTGCATACGTCTGCGTGTCATGCAGCATCTCCTGTGCGTCGCCAACACCATCAGCGCATGATCCTTTCGTTAATAATGTCTACATGCCTGATGCGACTTTTAATATCTTATATTCATTAGAAAGAGCATTTCAATTCGCTTCGAACGGTGTATGGCATGTGCATGTGCGACGTTGAGAAAAGATGCTAGGCATGTCCGTATGTAATGCCGCATGGTAGTTCCGTCGCGACGGCGCCGGTAGCGGAAGTAGGCTTTCGTTCTAATTTCGTTATCACTCTTTGGATTTCTAATATCTATGATTCAATTGAAAGGTCTTTCCGTGGGGTTTCTGGCGATGCATAACATGCACATCTGCAATGCTGTGCATAGCTGCAAACGTCTGCATATAGTGTCGCTTCTCTACCCCGCTTGACTTCCGTCGCCGACTTATGTCGACCTAGCCAATACCTCCTTATAATTTCTCTTTCCTTTCGAAGACCCTTAACATCTATAGTGCATATGAAAGCCCGTGGAAATGGGGTTCAAGACGATGTATAACATGCCCATGTGCACTGGCATGCCAAGCTGCATACGTCTGCGTGTCATGCAGCATCTCCTGTGCGTCGCCAACACCATCAGCGCATGATCCTTTCGTTAATAATGTCTACATGCCTGATGCGACTTTTAATATCTTATATTCATTAGAAAGAGCATTTCAATTCGCTTCGAACGGTGTATGGCATGTGCATGTGCGACGTTGAGCAAAGATGCTAGGCATGTCCGTATGTAATGCCGCATGGTAGTTCCGTCGCGCCGGCGCCGGTAGCGGAAGTAGGCTTTCGTTCTAATTTCGTTATCACTCTTTGGATTTCTAATATCTATGATTCAATTGAAAGGTCTTTCCGTGGGGTTTCTGGCGATGCATAACATGCACATCTGCAATGCTGTGCATAGCTGCAAACGTCTGCATATAGTGTCGCTTCTCTACCCCGCTTGACTTCCGTCGCCGACTTATGTCGACCTAGCCAATACCTAATTTATAATTTCTCTTTCCTTTCGAAGACCCTTAACATCTATAGTGCATATGAAAGCCCGTGGAAATGGGGTTCAAGACGATGTATAACATGCCCATGTGCACTGGCATGCCAAGCTGCATACGTCTGCGTGTCATGCAGCATCTCCTGTGCGTCGCCAACACCATCAGCGCATGATCCTTTCGTTAATAATGTCTACATGCCTGATGCGACTTTTAATATCTTATATTCATTAGAAAGAGCATTTCAATTCGCTTCGAACGGTGTATGGCATGTGCATGTGCGACGTTGAGCAAAGATGCTAGGCATGTCCGTATGTAATGCCGCATGGTAGTTCCGTCGCGACGGCGCCGGTAGCGGAAGTAGGCTTTCGTTCTAATTTCGTTATCACTCTTTGGATTTCTAATATCTATGATTCAATTGAAAGGTCTTTCCGTGGGGTTTCTGGCGATGCATAACATGCACATCTGCAATGCTGTGCATAGCTGCAAACGTCTGCATATAGTGTCGCTTCTCTACCCCGCTTGACTTCCGTCGCCGACTTATGTCGACCTAGCCAATACCTCCTTATAATTTCTCTTTCCTTTCGAAGACCCTTAACATCTATAGTGCATATGAAAGCCCGTGGAAATGGGGTTCAAGACGATGTATAACATGCCCATGTGCACTGGCATGCCAAGCTGCATACGTCTGCGTGTCATGCAGCATCTCCTGTGCGTCGCCAACACCATCAGCGCATGATCCTTTCGTTAATAATGTCTACATGCCTGATGCGACTTTTAATATCTTATATTCATTAGAAAGAGCATTTCAATTCGCTTCGAACGGTGTATGGCATGTGCATGTGCGACGTTGAGCAAAGATGCTAGGCATGTCCGTATGTAATGCCGCATGGTAGTTCCGTCGCGACGGCGCCGGTAGCGGAAGTAGGCTTTCGTTCTAATTTCGTTATCACTCTTTGGATTTCTAATATCTATGATTCAATTGAAAGGTCTTTCCGTGGGGTTTCTGGCGATGCATAACATGCACATCTGCAATGCTGTGCATAGCTGCAAACGTCTGCATATAGTGTCGCTTCTCTACCCCGCTTGACTTCCGTCGCCGACTTATGTCGACCTAGCCAATACCTCCTTATAATTTCTCTTTCCTTTCGAAGACCCTTAACATCTATAGTGCATATGAAAGCCCGTGGAAATGGGGTTCAAGACGATGTATAACATGCCCATGTGCACTGGCATGCCAAGCTGCATACGTCTGCGTGTCATGCAGCATCTCCTGTGCGTCGCCAACACCATCAGCGCATGATCCTTTCGTTAATAATGTCTACATGCCTGATGCGACTTTTAATATCTTATATTCATTAGAAAGAGCATTTCAATTCGCTTCGAACGGTGTATGGCATGTGCATGTGCGACGTTGAGCAAAGATGCTAGGCATGTCCGTATGTAATGCCGCATGGTAGTTCCGTCGCGACGGCGCCGGTAGCGGAAGTAGGCTTTCGTTCTAATTTCGTTATCACTCTTTGGATTTCTAATATCTATGATTCAATTGAAAGGTCTTTCCGTGGGGTTTCTGGCGATGCATAACATGCACATCTGCAATGCTGTGCATAGCTGCAAACGTCTGCATATAGTGTCGCTTCTCTACCCCGCTTGACTTCCGTCGCCGACTTATGTCGACCTAGCCAATACCTCCTTATAATTTCTCTTTCCTTTCGAAGACCCTTAACATCTATAGTGCATATGAAAGCCCGTGGAAATGGGGTTCAAGACGATGTATAACATGCCCATGTGCACTGGCATGCCAAGCTGCATACGTCTGCGTGTCATGCAGCATCTCCTGTGCGTCGCCAACACCATCAGCGCATGATCCTTTCGTTAATAATGTCTACATGCCTGATGCGACTTTTAATATCTTATATTCATTAGAAAGAGCATTTCAATTCGCTTCGAACGGTGTATGGCATGTGCATGTGCGACGTTGAGCAAAGATGCTAGGCATGTCCGTATGTAATGCCGCATGGTAGTTCCGTCGCGACGGCGCCGGTAGCGGAAGTAGGCTTTCGTTCTAATTTCGTTATCACTCTTTGGATTTCTAATATCTATGATTCAATTGAAAGGTCTTTCCGTGGGGTTTCTGGCGATGCATAACATGCACATCTGCAATGCTGTGCATAGCTGCAAACGTCTGCATATAGTGTCGCTTCTCTACCCCGCTTGACTTCCGTCGCCGACTTATGTCGACCTAGCCAATACCTCCTTATAATTTCTCTTTCCTTTCGAAGACCCTTAACATCTATAGTGCATATGAAAGCCCGTGGAAATGGGGTTCAAGACGATGTATAACATGCCCATGTGCACTGGCATGCCAAGCTGCAAACGTCTGCATATAGTGTCGCTTCTCTACCCCGCTTGACTTCCATCGCCGACTTATGTCGACCTAGCCAATACCTCCTTATAATTTCTCTTTCCTTTCGAAGACCCTTAACATCTATAGTGCATATGAAAGCCCGTGGAAATGGGGTTCAAGACGATGTATAACATGCCCATGTGCACTGGCATGCCAAGCTGCAAACGTCTGCATATAGTGTCGCTTCTCTACCCCGCTTGACTTCCATCGCCGACTTATGTCGACCTAGCCAATACCTCCTTATAATTTCTCTTTCCTTTCGAAGACCCTTAACATCTATAGTGCATATGAAAGCCCGTGGAAATGGGGTTCAAGACGATGTATAACATGCCCATGTGCACTGGCATGCCAAGCTGCATACGTCTGCGTGTCATGCAGCATCTCCTGTGCGTCGCCAACACCATCAGCGCATGATCCTTTCGTTAATAATGTCTACATGCCTGATGCGACTTTTAATATCTTATATTCATTAGAAAGAGCATTTCAATTCGCTTCGAACGGTGTATGGCATGTGCATGTGCGACGTTGAGCAAAGATGCTAGGCATGTCCGTATGTAATGCCGCATGGTAGTTCCGTCGCGACGGCGCCGGTAGCGGAAGTAGGCTTTCGTTCTAATTTCGTTATCACTCTTTGGATTTCTAATATCTATGATTCAATTGAAAGGTCTTTCCGTGGGGTTTCTGGCGATGCATAACATGCACATCTGCAATGCTGTGCATAGCTGCAAACGTCTGCATATAGTGTCGCTTCTCTACCCCGCTTGACTTCCGTCGCCGACTTATGTCGACCTAGCCAATACCTCCTTATAATTTCTCTTTCCTTTCGAAGACCCTTAACATCTATAGTGCATATGAAAGCCCGTGGAAATGGGGTTCAAGACGATGTATAACATGCCCATGTGCACTGGCATGCCAAGCTGCATACGTCTGCGTGTCATGCAGCATCTCCTGTGCGTCGCCAACACCATCAGCGCATGATCCTTTCGTTAATAATGTCTACATGCCTGATGCGACTTTTAATATCTTATATTCATTAGAAAGAGCATTTCAATTCGCTTCGAACGGTGTATGGCATGTGCATGTGCGACGTTGAGCAAAGATGCTAGGCATGTCCGTATGTAATGCCGCATGGTAGTTCCGTCGCGACGGCGCCGGTAGCGGAAGTAGGCTTTCGTTCTAATTTCGTTATCACTCTTTGGATTTCTAATATCTATGATTCAATTGAAAGGTCTTTCCGTGGGGTTTCTGGCGATGCATAACATGCACATCTGCAATGCTGTGCATAGCTGCAAACGTCTGGATATAGTGTCGCTTCTCTACCCCGCTTGACTTCCGTCGCCGACTTATGTCGACCTAGCCAATACCTAATTTATAATTTCTCTTTCCTTTCGAAGACCCTTAACATCTATAGTGCATATGAAAGCCCGTGGAAATGGGGTTCAAGACGATGTATAACATGCCCATGTGCACTGGCATGCCAAGCTGCATACGTCTGCGTGTCATGCAGCATCTCCTGTGCGTCGCCAACACCATCAGCGCATGATCCTTTCGTTAATAATGTCTACATGCCTGATGCGACTTTTAATATCTTATATTCATTAGAAAGAGCATTTCAATTCGCTTCGAACGGTGTATGGCATGTGCATGTGCGACGTTGAGCAAAGATGCTAGGCATGTCCGTATGTAATGCCGCATGGTAGTTCCGTCGCGACGGCGCCGGTAGCGGAAGTAGGCTTTCGTTCTAATTTCGTTATCACTCTTTGGATTTCTAATATCTATGATTCAATTGAAAGGTCTTTCCGTGGGGTTTCTGGCGATGCATAACATGCACATCTGCAATGCTGTGCATAGCTGCAAACGTCTGCATATAGTGTCGCTTCTCTACCCCGCTTGACTTCCGTCGCCGACTTATGTCGACCTAGCCAATACCTCCTTATAATTTCTCTTTCCTTTCGAAGACCCTTAACATCTATAGTGCATATGAAAGCCCGTGGAAATGGGGTTCAAGACGATGTATAACATGCCCATGTGCACTGGCATGTCAAGCTGCATACGTCTGCGTGTCATGCAGCATCTCCTGTGCGTCGCCAACACCATCAGCGCATGATCCTTTCGTTAATAATGTCTACATGCCTGATGCGACTTTTAATATCTTATATTCATTAGAAAGAGCATTTCAATTCGCTTCGAACGGTGTATGGCATGTGCATGTGCGACGTTGAGCAAAGATGCTAGGCATGTCCGTATGTAATGCCGCATGGTAGTTCCGTCGCGACGGCGCCGGTAGCGGAAGTAGGCTTTCGTTCTAATTTCGTTATCACTCTTTGGATTTCTAATATCTATGATTCAATTGAAAGGTCTTTCCGTGGGGTTTCTGGCGATGCATAACATGCACATCTGCAATGCTGTGCATAGCTGCAAACGTCTGGATATAGTGTCGCTTCTCTACCCCGCTTGACTTCCGTCGCCGACTTATGTCGACCTAGCCAATACCTAATTTATAATTTCTCTTTCCTTTCGAAGACCCTTAACATCTATAGTGCATATGAAAGCCCGTGGAAATGGGGTTCAAGACGATGTATAACATGCCCATGTGCACTGGCATGCCAAGCTGCATACGTCTGCGTGTCATGCAGCATCTCCTGTGCGTCGCCAACACCATCAGCGCATGATCCTTTCGTTAATAATGTCTACATGCCTGATGCGACTTTTAATATCTTATATTCATTAGAAAGAGCATTTCAATTCGCTTCGAACGGTGTATGGCATGTGCATGTGCGACGTTGAGCAAAGATGCTAGGCATGTCCGTATGTAATGCCGCATGGTAGTTCCGTCGCGACGGCGCCGGTAGCGGAAGTAGGCTTTCGTTCTAATTTCGTTATCACTCTTTGGATTTCTAATATCTATGATTCAATTGAAAGGTCTTTCCGTGGGGTTTCTGGCGATGCATAACATGCACATCTGCAATGCTGTGCATAGCTGCAAACGTCTGCATATAGTGTCGCTTCTCTACCCCGCTTGACTTCCGTCGCCGACTTATGTCGACCTAGCCAATACCTCCTTATAATTTCTCTTTCCTTTCGAAGACCCTTAACATCTATAGTGCATATGAAAGCCCGTGGAAATGGGGTTCAAGACGATGTATAACATGCCCATGTGCACTGGCATGCCAAGCTGCATACGTCTGCGTGTCATGCAGCATCTCCTGTGCGTCGCCAACACCATCAGCGCATGATCCTTTCGTTAATAATGTCTACATGCCTGATGCGACTTTTAATATCTTATATTCATTAGAAAGAGCATTTCAATTCGCTTCGAACGGTGTATGGCATGTGCATGTGCGACGTTGAGCAAAGATGCTAGGCATGTCCGTATGTAATGCCGCATGGTAGTTCCGTCGCGACGGCGCCGGTAGCGGAAGTAGGCTTTCGTTCTAATTTCGTTATCACTCTTTGGATTTCTAATATCTATGATTCAATTGAAAGGTCTTTCCGTGGGGTTTCTGGCGATGCATAACATGCACATCTGCAATGCTGTGCATAGCTGCAAACGTCTGGATATAGTGTCGCTTCTCTACCCCGCTTGACTTCCGTCGCCGACTTATGTCGACCTAGCCAATACCTAATTTATAATTTCTCTTTCCTTTCGAAGACCCTTAACATCTATAGTGCATATGAAAGCCCGTGGAAATGGGGTTCAAGACGATGTATAACATGCCCATGTGCACTGGCATGCCAAGCTGCATACGTCTGCGTGTCATGCAGCATCTCCTGTGCGTCGCCAACACCATCAGCGCATGATCCTTTCGTTAATAATGTCTACATGCCTGATGCGACTTTTAATATCTTATATTCATTAGAAAGAGCATTTCAATTCGCTTCGAACGGTGTATGGCATGTGCATGTGCGACGTTGAGCAAAGATGCTAGGCATGTCCGTATGTAATGCCGCATGGTAGTTCCGTCGCGCCGGCGCCGGTAGCGGAAGTAGGCTTTCGTTCTAATTTCGTTATCACTCTTTGGATTTCTAATATCTATGATTCAATTGAAAGGTCTTTCCGTGGGGTTTCTGGCGATGCATAACATGCACATCTGCAATGCTGTGCATAGCTGCAAACGTCTGCATATAGTGTCGCTTCTCTACCCCGCTTGACTTCCATCGCCGACTTATGTCGACCTAGCCAATACCTAATTTATAATTTCTCTTTCCTTTCGAAGACCCTTAACATCTATAGTGCATATGAAAGCCCGTGGAAATGGGGTTCAAGACGATGTATAACATGCCCATGTGCACTGGCATGCCAAGCTGCAAACGTCTGCATATAGTGTCGCTTCTCTACCCCGCTTGACTTCCATCGCCGACTTATGTCGACCTAGCCAATACCTCCTTATAATTTCTCTTTCCTTTCGAAGACCCTTAACATCTATAGTGCATATGAAAGCCCGTGGAAATGGGGTTCAAGACGATGTATAACATGCCCATGTGCACTGGCATGCCAAGCTGCATACGTCTGCGTGTCATGCAGCATCTCCTGTGCGTCGCCAACACCATCAGCGCATGATCCTTTCGTTAATAATGTCTACATGCCTGATGCGACTTTTAATATCTTATATTCATTAGAAAGAGCATTTCAATTCGCTTCGAACGGTGTATGGCATGTGCATGTGCGACGTTGAGCAAAGATGCTAGGCATGTCCGTATGTAATGCCGCATGGTAGTTCCGTCGCGCCGGCGCCGGTAGCGGAAGTAGGCTTTCGTTCTAATTTCGTTATCACTCTTTGGATTTCTAATATCTATGATTCAATTGAAAGGTCTTTCCGTGGGGTTTCTGGCAATGCATAACATGCACATCTGCAATGCTGTGTATAGCTGCAAACGTCTGCATATAGTGTCGCTTCTCTATCCCGCTTGACTTCCGTCGCCGACTTATGTCGACCTAGCCAATACCTCCTTATAATTTCTCTTTCCTTTCGAAGACCCTTAACATCTATAGTGCATATGAAAGCCCGTGGAAATGGGGTTCAAGACGATGTATAACATGCCCATGTGCACTGGCATGCCAAGCTGCAAACGTCTGCATATAGTGTCGCTTCTCTACCCCGCTTGACTTCCATCGCCGACTTATGTCGACCTAGCCAATACCTCCTTATAATTTCTCTTTCCTTTCGAAGACCCTTAACATCTATAGTGCATATGAAAGCCCGTGGAAATGGGGTTCAAGACGATGTATAACATGCCCATGTGCACTGGCATGCCAAGCTGCATACGTCTGCGTGTCATGCAGCATCTCCTGTGCGTCGCCAACACCATCAGCGCATGATCCTTTCGTTAATAATGTCTACATGCCTGATGCGACTTTTAATATCTTATATTCATTAGAAAGAGCATTTCAATTCGCTTCGAACGGTGTATGGCATGTGCATGTGCGACGTTGAGCAAAGATGCTAGGCATGTCCGTATGTAATGCCGCATGGTAGTTCCGTCGCGACGGCGCCGGTAGCGGAAGTAGGCTTTCGTTCTAATTTCGTTATCACTCTTTGGATTTCTAATATCTATGATTCAATTGAAAGGTCTTTCCGTGGGGTTTCTGGCGATGCATAACATGCACATCTGCAATGCTGTGCATAGCTGCAAACGTCTGCATATAGTGTCGCTTCTCTACCCCGCTTGACTTCCGTCGCCGACTTATGTCGACCTAGCCAATACCTCCTTATAATTTCTCTTTCCTTTCGAAGACCCTTAACATCTATAGTGCATATGAAAGCCCGTGGAAATGGGGTTCAAGACGATGTATAACATGCCCATGTGCACTGGCATGCCAAGCTGCATACGTCTGCGTGTCATGCAGCATCTCCTGTGCGTCGCCAACACCATCAGCGCATGATCCTTTCGTTAATAATGTCTACATGCCTGATGCGACTTTTAATATCTTATATTCATTAGAAAGAGCATTTCAATTCGCTTCGAACGGTGTATGGCATGTGCATGTGCGACGTTGAGCAAAGATGCTAGGCATGTCCGTATGTAATGCCGCATGGTAGTTCCGTCGCGCCGGCGCCGGTAGCGGAAGTAGGCTTTCGTTCTAATTTCGTTATCACTCTTTGGATTTCTAATATCTATGATTCAATTGAAAGGTCTTTCCGTGGGGTTTCTGGCGATGCATAACATGCACATCTGCAATGCTGTGCATAGCTGCAAACGTCTGCATATAGTGTCGCTTCTCTACCCCGCTTGACTTCCGTCGCCGACTTATGTCGACCTAGCCAATACCTAATTTATAATTTCTCTTTCCTTTCGAAGACCCTTAACATCTATAGTGCATATGAAAGCCCGTGGAAATGGGGTTCAAGACGATGTATAACATGCCCATGTGCACTGGCATGCCAAGCTGCATACGTCTGCGTGTCATGCAGCATCTCCTGTGCGTCGCCAACACCATCAGCGCATGATCCTTTCGTTAATAATGTCTACATGCCTGATGCGACTTTTAATATCTTATATTCATTAGAAAGAGCATTTCAATTCGCTTCGAACGGTGTATGGCATGTGCATGTGCGACGTTGAGCAAAGATGCTAGGCATGTCCGTATGTAATGCCGCATGGTAGTTCCGTCGCGACGGCGCCGGTAGCGGAAGTAGGCTTTCGTTCTAATTTCGTTATCCCTCTTTGGATTTCTAATATCTATGATTCAATTGAAAGGTCTTTCCGTGGGGTTTCTGGCGATGCATAACATGCACATCTGCAATGCTGTGCATAGCTGCAAACGTCTGCATATAGTGTCGCTTCTCTACCCCGATTGACTTCCGTCGCCGACTTATGTCGACCTAGCCAATACCTCCTTATAATTTCTCTTTCCTTTCGAAGACCCTTAACATCTATAGTGCATATGAAAGCCCGTGGAAATGGGGTTCAAGACGATGTATAACATGCCCATGTGCACTGGCATGCCAAGCTGCATACGTCTGCGTGTCATGCAGCATCTCCTGTGCGTCGCCAACACCATCAGCGCATGATCCTTTCGTTAATAATGTCTACATGCCTGATGCGACTTTTAATATCTTATATTCATTAGAAAGAGCATTTCAATTCGCTTCGAACGGTGTATGGCATGTGCATGTGCGACGTTGAGAAAAGATGCTAGGCATGTCCGTATGTAATGCCGCATGGTAGTTCCGTCGCGACGGCGCCGGTAGCGGAAGTAGGCTTTCGTTCTAATTTCGTTATCACTCTTTGGATTTCTAATATCTATGATTCAATTGAAAGGTCTTTCCGTGGGGTTTCTGGCGATGCATAACATGCACATCTGCAATGCTGTGCATAGCTGCAAACGTCTGCATATAGTGTCGCTTCTCTACCCCGCTTGACTTCCGTCGCCGACTTATGTCGACCTAGCCAATACCTCCTTATAATTTCTCTTTCCTTTCGAAGACCCTTAACATCTATAGTGCATATGAAAGCCCGTGGAAATGGGGTTCAAGACGATGTATAACATGCCCATGTGCACTGGCATGCCAAGCTGCATACGTCTGCGTGTCATGCAGCATCTCCTGTGCGTCGCCAACACCATCAGCGCATGATCCTTTCGTTAATAATGTCTACATGCCTGATGCGACTTTTAATATCTTATATTCATTAGAAAGAGCATTTCAATTCGCTTCGAACGGTGTATGGCATGTGCATGTGCGACGTTGAGCAAAGATGCTAGGCATGTCCGTATGTAATGCCGCATGGTAGTTCCGTCGCGCCGGCGCCGGTAGCGGAAGTAGGCTTTCGTTCTAATTTCGTTATCACTCTTTGGATTTCTAATATCTATGATTCAATTGAAAGGTCTTTCCGTGGGGTTTCTGGCGATGCATAACATGCACATCTGCAATGCTGTGCATAGCTGCAAACGTCTGCATATAGTGTCGCTTCTCTACCCCGCTTGACTTCCGTCGCCGACTTATGTCGACCTAGCCAATACCTAATTTATAATTTCTCTTTCCTTTCGAAGACCCTTAACATCTATAGTGCATATGAAAGCCCGTGGAAATGGGGTTCAAGACGATGTATAACATGCCCATGTGCACTGGCATGCCAAGCTGCATACGTCTGCGTGTCATGCAGCATCTCCTGTGCGTCGCCAACACCATCAGCGCATGATCCTTTCGTTAATAATGTCTACATGCCTGATGCGACTTTTAATATCTTATATTCATTAGAAAGAGCATTTCAATTCGCTTCGAACGGTGTATGGCATGTGCATGTGCGACGTTGAGCAAAGATGCTAGGCATGTCCGTATGTAATGCCGCATGGTAGTTCCGTCGCGACGGCGCCGGTAGCGGAAGTAGGCTTTCGTTCTAATTTCGTTATCACTCTTTGGATTTCTAATATCTATGATTCAATTGAAAGGTCTTTCCGTGGGGTTTCTGGCGATGCATAACATGCACATCTGCAATGCTGTGCATAGCTGCAAACGTCTGCATATAGTGTCGCTTCTCTACCCCGCTTGACTTCCGTCGCCGACTTATGTCGACCTAGCCAATACCTCCTTATAATTTCTCTTTCCTTTCGAAGACCCTTAACATCTATAGTGCATATGAAAGCCCGTGGAAATGGGGTTCAAGACGATGTATAACATGCCCATGTGCACTGGCATGCCAAGCTGCATACGTCTGCGTGTCATGCAGCATCTCCTGTGCGTCGCCAACACCATCAGCGCATGATCCTTTCGTTAATAATGTCTACATGCCTGATGCGACTTTTAATATCTTATATTCATTAGAAAGAGCATTTCAATTCGCTTCGAACGGTGTATGGCATGTGCATGTGCGACGTTGAGCAAAGATGCTAGGCATGTCCGTATGTAATGCCGCATGGTAGTTCCGTCGCGACGGCGCCGGTAGCGGAAGTAGGCTTTCGTTCTAATTTCGTTATCACTCTTTGGATTTCTAATATCTATGATTCAATTGAAAGGTCTTTCCGTGGGGTTTCTGGCGATGCATAACATGCACATCTGCAATGCTGTGCATAGCTGCAAACGTCTGCATATAGTGTCGCTTCTCTACCCCGCTTGACTTCCGTCGCCGACTTATGTCGACCTAGCCAATACCTCCTTATAATTTCTCTTTCCTTTCGAAGACCCTTAACATCTATAGTGCATATGAAAGCCCGTGGAAATGGGGTTCAAGACGATGTATAACATGCCCATGTGCACTGGCATGCCAAGCTGCATACGTCTGCGTGTCATGCAGCATCTCCTGTGCGTCGCCAACACCATCAGCGCATGATCCTTTCGTTAATAATGTCTACATGCCTGATGCGACTTTTAATATCTTATATTCATTAGAAAGAGCATTTCAATTCGCTTCGAACGGTGTATGGCATGTGCATGTGCGACGTTGAGCAAAGATGCTAGGCATGTCCGTATGTAATGCCGCATGGTAGTTCCGTCGCGACGGCGCCGGTAGCGGAAGTAGGCTTTCGTTCTAATTTCGTTATCACTCTTTGGATTTCTAATATCTATGATTCAATTGAAAGGTCTTTCCGTGGGGTTTCTGGCGATGCATAACATGCACATCTGCAATGCTGTGCATAGCTGCAAACGTCTGCATATAGTGTCGCTTCTCTACCCCGCTTGACTTCCGTCGCCGACTTATGTCGACCTAGCCAATACCTCCTTATAATTTCTCTTTCCTTTCGAAGACCCTTAACATCTATAGTGCATATGAAAGCCCGTGGAAATGGGGTTCAAGACGATGTATAACATGCCCATGTGCACTGGCATGCCAAGCTGCATACGTCTGCGTGTCATGCAGCATCTCCTGTGCGTCGCCAACACCATCAGCGCATGATCCTTTCGTTAATAATGTCTACATGCCTGATGCGACTTTTAATATCTTATATTCATTAGAAAGAGCATTTCAATTCGCTTCGAACGGTGTATGGCATGTGCATGTGCGACGTTGAGCAAAGATGCTAGGCATGTCCGTATGTAATGCCGCATGGTAGTTCCGTCGCGACGGCGCCGGTAGCGGAAGTAGGCTTTCGTTCTAATTTCGTTATCACTCTTTGGATTTCTAATATCTATGATTCAATTGAAAGGTCTTTCCGTGGGGTTTCTGGCGATGCATAACATGCACATCTGCAATGCTGTGCATAGCTGCAAACGTCTGCATATAGTGTCGCTTCTCTACCCCGCTTGACTTCCGTCGCCGACTTATGTCGACCTAGCCAATACCTCCTTATAATTTCTCTTTCCTTTCGAAGACCCTTAACATCTATAGTGCATATGAAAGCCCGTGGAAATGGGGTTCAAGACGATGTATAACATGCCCATGTGCACTGGCATGCCAAGCTGCATACGTCTGCGTGTCATGCAGCATCTCCTGTGCGTCGCCAACACCATCAGCGCATGATCCTTTCGTTAATAATGTCTACATGCCTGATGCGACTTTTAATATCTTATATTCATTAGAAAGAGCATTTCAATTCGCTTCGAACGGTGTATGGCATGTGCATGTGCGACGTTGAGCAAAGATGCTAGGCATGTCCGTATGTAATGCCGCATGGTAGTTCCGTCGCGACGGCGCCGGTAGCGGAAGTAGGCTTTCGTTCTAATTTCGTTATCCCTCTTTGGATTTCTAATATCTATGATTCAATTGAAAGGTCTTTCCGTGGGGTTTCTGGCGATGCATAACATGCACATCTGCAATGCTGTGCATAGCTGCAAACGTCTGCATATAGTGTCGCTTCTCTACCCCGCTTGACTTCCGTCGCCGACTTATGTCGACCTAGCCAATACCTCCTTATAATTTCTCTTTCCTTTCGAAGACCCTTAACATCTATAGTGCATATGAAAGCCCGTGGAAATGGGGTTCAAGACGATGTATAACATGCCCATGTGCACTGGCATGCCAAGCTGCATACGTCTGCGTGTCATGCAGCATCTCCTGTGCGTCGCCAACACCATCAGCGCATGATCCTTTCGTTAATAATGTCTACATGCCTGATGCGACTTTTAATATCTTATATTCATTAGAAAGAGCATTTCAATTCGCTTCGAACGGTGTATGGCATGTGCATGTGCGACGTTGAGCAAAGATGCTAGGCATGTCCGTATGTAATGCCGCATGGTAGTTCCGTCGCGACGGCGCCGGTAGCGGAAGTAGGCTTTCGTTCTAATTTCGTTATCACTCTTTGGATTTCTAATATCTATGATTCAATTGAAAGGTCTTTCCGTGGGGTTTCTGGCGATGCATAACATGCACATCTGCAATGCTGTGCATAGCTGCAAACGTCTGCATATAGTGTCGCTTCTCTACCCCGCTTGACTTCCGTCGCCGACTTATGTCGACCTAGCCAATACCTCCTTATAATTTCTCTTTCCTTTCGAAGACCCTTAACATCTATAGTGCATATGAAAGCCCGTGGAAATGGGGTTCAAGACGATGTATAACATGCCCATGTGCACTGGCATGCCAAGCTGCATACGTCTGCGTGTCATGCAGCATCTCCTGTGCGTCGCCAACACCATCAGCGCATGATCCTTTCGTTAATAATGTCTACATGCCTGATGCGACTTTTAATATCTTATATTCATTAGAAAGAGCATTTCAATTCGCTTCGAACGGTGTATGGCATGTGCATGTGCGACGTTGAGCAAAGATGCTAGGCATGTCCGTATGTAATGCCGCATGGTAGTTCCGTCGCGACGGCGCCGGTAGCGGAAGTAGGCTTTCGTTCTAATTTCGTTATCACTCTTTGGATTTCTAATATCTATGATTCAATTGAAAGGTCTTTCCGTGGGGTTTCTGGCGATGCATAACATGCACATCTGCAATGCTGTGCATAGCTGCAAACGTCTGCATATAGTGTCGCTTCTCTACCCCGCTTGACTTCCGTCGCCGACTTATGTCGACCTAGCCAATACCTCCTTATAATTTCTCTTTCCTTTCGAAGACCCTTAACATCTATAGTGCATATGAAAGCCCGTGGAAATGGGGTTCAAGACGATGTATAACATGCCCATGTGCACTGGCATGCCAAGCTGCATACGTCTGCGTGTCATGCAGCATCTCCTGTGCGTCGCCAACACCATCAGCGCATGATCCTTTCGTTAATAATGTCTACATGCCTGATGCGACTTTTAATATCTTATATTCATTAGAAAGAGCATTTCAATTCGCTTCGAACGGTGTATGGCATGTGCATGTGCGACGTTGAGCAAAGATGCTAGGCATGTCCGTATGTAATGCCGCATGGTAGTTCCGTCGCGACGGCGCCGGTAGCGGAAGTAGGCTTTCGTTCTAATTTCGTTATCACTCTTTGGATTTCTAATATCTATGATTCAATTGAAAGGTCTTTCCGTGGGGTTTCTGGCGATGCATAACATGCACATCTGCAATGCTGTGCATAGCTGCAAACGTCTGCATATAGTGTCGCTTCTCTACCCCGCTTGACTTCCGTCGCCGACTTATGTCGACCTAGCCAATACCTCCTTATAATTTCTCTTTCCTTTCGAAGACCCTTAACATCTATAGTGCATATGAAAGCCCGTGGAAATGGGGTTCAAGACGATGTATAACATGCCCATGTGCACTGGCATGCCAAGCTGCATACGTCTGCGTGTCATGCAGCATCTCCTGTGCGTCGCCAACACCATCAGCGCATGATCCTTTCGTTAATAATGTCTACATGCCTGATGCGACTTTTAATATCTTATATTCATTAGAAAGAGCATTTCAATTCGCTTCGAACGGTGTATGGCATGTGCATGTGCGACGTTGAGCAAAGATGCTAGGCATGTCCGTATGTAATGCCGCATGGTAGTTCCGTCGCGACGGCGCCGGTAGCGGAAGTAGGCTTTCGTTCTAATTTCGTTATCCCTCTTTGGATTTCTAATATCTATGATTCAATTGAAAGGTCTTTCCGTGGGGTTTCTGGCGATGCATAACATGCACATCTGCAATGCTGTGCATAGCTGCAAACGTCTGCATATAGTGTCGCTTCTCTACCCCGCTTGACTTCCGTCGCCGACTTATGTCGACCTAGCCAATACCTCCTTATAATTTCTCTTTCCTTTCGAAGACCCTTAACATCTATAGTGCATATGAAAGCCCGTGGAAATGGGGTTCAAGACGATGTATAACATGCCCATGTGCACTGGCATGCCAAGCTGCATACGTCTGCGTGTCATGCAGCATCTCCTGTGCGTCGCCAACACCATCAGCGCATGATCCTTTCGTTAATAATGTCTACATGCCTGATGCGACTTTTAATATCTTATATTCATTAGAAAGAGCATTTCAATTCGCTTCGAACGGTGTATGGCATGTGCATGTGCGACGTTGAGCAAAGATGCTAGGCATGTCCGTATGTAATGCCGCATGGTAGTTCCGTCGCGACGGCGCCGGTAGCGGAAGTAGGCTTTCGTTCTAATTTCGTTATCACTCTTTGGATTTCTAATATCTATGATTCAATTGAAAGGTCTTTCCGTGGGGTTTCTGGCGATGCATAACATGCACATCTGCAATGCTGTGCATAGCTGCAAACGTCTGCATATAGTGTCGCTTCTCTACCCCGCTTGACTTCCGTCGCCGACTTATGTCGACCTAGCCAATACCTAATTTATAATTTCTCTTTCCTTTCGAAGACCCTTAACATCTATAGTGCATATGAAAGCCCGTGGAAATGGGGTTCAAGACGATGTATAACATGCCCATGTGCACTGGCATGCCAAGCTGCATACGTCTGCGTGTCATGCAGCATCTCCTGTGCGTCGCCAACACCATCAGCGCATGATCCTTTCGTTAATAATGTCTACATGCCTGATGCGACTTTTAATATCTTATATTCATTAGAAAGAGCATTTCAATTCGCTTCGAACGGTGTATGGCATGTGCATGTGCGACGTTGAGCAAAGATGCTAGGCATGTCCGTATGTAATGCCGCATGGTAGTTCCGTCGCGACGGCGCCGGTAGCGGAAGTAGGCTTTCGTTCTAATTTCGTTATCACTCTTTGGATTTCTAATATCTATGATTCAATTGAAAGGTCTTTCCGTGGGGTTTCTGGCGATGCATAACATGCACATCTGCAATGCTGTGCATAGCTGCAAACGTCTGCATATAGTGTCGCTTCTCTACCCCGCTTGACTTCCGTCGCCGACTTATGTCGACCTAGCCAATACCTCCTTATAATTTCTCTTTCCTTTCGAAGACCCTTAACATCTATAGTGCATATGAAAGCCCGTGGAAATGGGGTTCAAGACGATGTATAACATGCCCATGTGCACTGGCATGCCAAGCTGCATACGTCTGCGTGTCATGCAGCATCTCCTGTGCGTCGCCAACACCATCAGCGCATGATCCTTTCGTTAATAATGTCTACATGCCTGATGCGACTTTTAATATCTTATATTCATTAGAAAGAGCATTTCAATTCGCTTCGAACGGTGTATGGCATGTGCATGTGCGACGTTGAGCAAAGATGCTAGGCATGTCCGTATGTAATGCCGCATGGTAGTTCCGTCGCGCCGGCGCCGGTAGCGGAAGTAGGCTTTCGTTCTAATTTCGTTATCACTCTTTGGATTTCTAATATCTATGATTCAATTGAAAGGTCTTTCCGTGGGGTTTCTGGCGATGCATAACATGCACATCTGCAATGCTGTGCATAGCTGCAAACGTCTGCATATAGTGTCGCTTCTCTACCCCGCTTGACTTCCGTCGCCGACTTATGTCGACCTAGCCAATACCTAATTTATAATTTCTCTTTCCTTTCGAAGACCCTTAACATCTATAGTGCATATGAAAGCCCGTGGAAATGGGGTTCAAGACGATGTATAACATGCCCATGTGCACTGGCATGCCAAGCTGCATACGTCTGCGTGTCATGCAGCATCTCCTGTGCGTCGCCAACACCATCAGCGCATGATCCTTTCGTTAATAATGTCTACATGCCTGATGCGACTTTTAATATCTTATATTCATTAGAAAGAGCATTTCAATTCGCTTCGAACGGTGTATGGCATGTGCATGTGCGACGTTGAGCAAAGATGCTAGGCATGTCCGTATGTAATGCCGCATGGTAGTTCCGTCGCGACGGCGCCGGTAGCGGAAGTAGGCTTTCGTTCTAATTTCGTTATCACTCTTTGGATTTCTAATATCTATGATTCAATTGAAAGGTCTTTCCGTGGGGTTTCTGGCGATGCATAACATGCACATCTGCAATGCTGTGCATAGCTGCAAACGTCTGCATATAGTGTCGCTTCTCTACCCCGCTTGACTTCCGTCGCCGACTTATGTCGACCTAGCCAATACCTCCTTATAATTTCTCTTTCCTTTCGAAGACCCTTAACATCTATAGTGCATATGAAAGCCCGTGGAAATGGGGTTCAAGACGATGTATAACATGCCCATGTGCACTGGCATGCCAAGCTGCATACGTCTGCGTGTCATGCAGCATCTCCTGTGCGTCGCCAACACCATCAGCGCATGATCCTTTCGTTAATAATGTCTACATGCCTGATGCGACTTTTAATATCTTATATTCATTAGAAAGAGCATTTCAATTCGCTTCGAACGGTGTATGGCATGTGCATGTGCGACGTTGAGCAAAGATGCTAGGCATGTCCGTATGTAATGCCGCATGGTAGTTCCGTCGCGACGGCGCCGGTAGCGGAAGTAGGCTTTCGTTCTAATTTCGTTATCACTCTTTGGATTTCTAATATCTATGATTCAATTGAAAGGTCTTTCCGTGGGGTTTCTGGCGATGCATAACATGCACATCTGCAATGCTGTGCATAGCTGCAAACGTCTGGATATAGTGTCGCTTCTCTACCCCGCTTGACTTCCGTCGCCGACTTATGTCGACCTAGCCAATACCTAATTTATAATTTCTCTTTCCTTTCGAAGACCCTTAACATCTATAGTGCATATGAAAGCCCGTGGAAATGGGGTTCAAGACGATGTATAACATGCCCATGTGCACTGGCATGCCAAGCTGCAAACGTCTGCATATAGTGTCGCTTCTCTACCCCGCTTGACTTCCATCGCCGACTTATGTCGACCTAGCCAATACCTCCTTATAATTTCTCTTTCCTTTCGAAGACCCTTAACATCTATAGTGCATATGAAAGCCCGTGGAAATGGGGTTCAAGACGATGTATAACATGCCCATGTGCACTGGCATGCCAAGCTGCATACGTCTGCGTGTCATGCAGCATCTCCTGTGCGTCGCCAACACCATCAGCGCATGATCCTTTCGTTAATAATGTCTACATGCCTGATGCGACTTTTAATATCTTATATTCATTAGAAAGAGCATTTCAATTCGCTTCGAACGGTGTATGGCATGTGCATGTGCGACGTTGAGCAAAGATGCTAGGCATGTCCGTATGTAATGCCGCATGGTAGTTCCGTCGCGCCGGCGCCGGTAGCGGAAGTAGGCTTTCGTTCTAATTTCGTTATCACTCTTTGGATTTCTAATATCTATGATTCAATTGAAAGGTCTTTCCGTGGGGTTTCTGGCAATGCATAACATGCACATCTGCAATGCTGTGTATAGCTGCAAACGTCTGCATATAGTGTCGCTTCTCTATCCCGCTTGACTTCCGTCGCCGACTTATGTCGACCTAGCCAATACCTCCTTATAATTTCTCTTTCCTTTCGAAGACCCTTAACATCTATAGTGCATATGAAAGCCCGTGGAAATGGGGTTCAAGACGATGTATAACATGCCCATGTGCACTGGCATGCCAAGCTGCAAACGTCTGCATATAGTGTCGCTTCTCTACCCCGCTTGACTTCCATCGCCGACTTATGTCGACCTAGCCAATACCTCCTTATAATTTCTCTTTCCTTTCGAAGACCCTTAACATCTATAGTGCATATGAAAGCCCGTGGAAATGGGGTTCAAGACGATGTATAACATGCCCATGTGCACTGGCATGCCAAGCTGCATACGTCTGCGTGTCATGCAGCATCTCCTGTGCGTCGCCAACACCATCAGCGCATGATCCTTTCGTTAATAATGTCTACATGCCTGATGCGACTTTTAATATCTTATATTCATTAGAAAGAGCATTTCAATTCGCTTCGAACGGTGTATGGCATGTGCATGTGCGACGTTGAGCAAAGATGCTAGGCATGTCCGTATGTAATGCCGCATGGTAGTTCCGTCGCGACGGCGCCGGTAGCGGAAGTAGGCTTTCGTTCTAATTTCGTTATCACTCTTTGGATTTCTAATATCTATGATTCAATTGAAAGGTCTTTCCGTGGGGTTTCTGGCGATGCATAACATGCACATCTGCAATGCTGTGCATAGCTGCAAACGTCTGCATATAGTGTCGCTTCTCTACCCCGCTTGACTTCCGTCGCCGACTTATGTCGACCTAGCCAATACCTCCTTATAATTTCTCTTTCCTTTCGAAGACCCTTAACATCTATAGTGCATATGAAAGCCCGTGGAAATGGGGTTCAAGACGATGTATAACATGCCCATGTGCACTGGCATGCCAAGCTGCATACGTCTGCGTGTCATGCAGCATCTCCTGTGCGTCGCCAACACCATCAGCGCATGATCCTTTCGTTAATAATGTCTACATGCCTGATGCGACTTTTAATATCTTATATTCATTAGAAAGAGCATTTCAATTCGCTTCGAACGGTGTATGGCATGTGCATGTGCGACGTTGAGCAAAGATGCTAGGCATGTCCGTATGTAATGCCGCATGGTAGTTCCGTCGCGACGGCGCCGGTAGCGGAAGTAGGCTTTCGTTCTAATTTCGTTATCACTCTTTGGATTTCTAATATCTATGATTCAATTGAAAGGTCTTTCCGTGGGGTTTCTGGCGATGCATAACATGCACATCTGCAATGCTGTGCATAGCTGCAAACGTCTGGATATAGTGTCGCTTCTCTACCCCGCTTGACTTCCGTCGCCGACTTATGTCGACCTAGCCAATACCTAATTTATAATTTCTCTTTCCTTTCGAAGACCCTTAACATCTATAGTGCATATGAAAGCCCGTGGAAATGGGGTTCAAGACGATGTATAACATGCCCATGTGCACTGGCATGCCAAGCTGCATACGTCTGCGTGTCATGCAGCATCTCCTGTGCGTCGCCAACACCATCAGCGCATGATCCTTTCGTTAATAATGTCTACATGCCTGATGCGACTTTTAATATCTTATATTCATTAGAAAGAGCATTTCAATTCGCTTCGAACGGTGTATGGCATGTGCATGTGCGACGTTGAGCAAAGATGCTAGGCATGTCCGTATGTAATGCCGCATGGTAGTTCCGTCGCGACGGCGCCGGTAGCGGAAGTAGGCTTTCGTTCTAATTTCGTTATCACTCTTTGGATTTCTAATATCTATGATTCAATTGAAAGGTCTTTCCGTGGGGTTTCTGGCGATGCATAACATGCACATCTGCAATGCTGTGCATAGCTGCAAACGTCTGCATATAGTGTCGCTTCTCTACCCCGCTTGACTTCCGTCGCCGACTTATGTCGACCTAGCCAATACCTCCTTATAATTTCTCTTTCCTTTCGAAGACCCTTAACATCTATAGTGCATATGAAAGCCCGTGGAAATGGGGTTCAAGACGATGTATAACATGCCCATGTGCACTGGCATGTCAAGCTGCATACGTCTGCGTGTCATGCAGCATCTCCTGTGCGTCGCCAACACCATCAGCGCATGATCCTTTCGTTAATAATGTCTACATGCCTGATGCGACTTTTAATATCTTATATTCATTAGAAAGAGCATTTCAATTCGCTTCGAACGGTGTATGGCATGTGCATGTGCGACGTTGAGCAAAGATGCTAGGCATGTCCGTATGTAATGCCGCATGGTAGTTCCGTCGCGACGGCGCCGGTAGCGGAAGTAGGCTTTCGTTCTAATTTCGTTATCACTCTTTGGATTTCTAATATCTATGATTCAATTGAAAGGTCTTTCCGTGGGGTTTCTGGCGATGCATAACATGCACATCTGCAATGCTGTGCATAGCTGCAAACGTCTGGATATAGTGTCGCTTCTCTACCCCGCTTGACTTCCGTCGCCGACTTATGTCGACCTAGCCAATACCTAATTTATAATTTCTCTTTCCTTTCGAAGACCCTTAACATCTATAGTGCATATGAAAGCCCGTGGAAATGGGGTTCAAGACGATGTATAACATGCCCATGTGCACTGGCATGCCAAGCTGCATACGTCTGCGTGTCATGCAGCATCTCCTGTGCGTCGCCAACACCATCAGCGCATGATCCTTTCGTTAATAATGTCTACATGCCTGATGCGACTTTTAATATCTTATATTCATTAGAAAGAGCATTTCAATTCGCTTCGAACGGTGTATGGCATGTGCATGTGCGACGTTGAGCAAAGATGCTAGGCATGTCCGTATGTAATGCCGCATGGTAGTTCCGTCGCGACGGCGCCGGTAGCGGAAGTAGGCTTTCGTTCTAATTTCGTTATCACTCTTTGGATTTCTAATATCTATGATTCAATTGAAAGGTCTTTCCGTGGGGTTTCTGGCGATGCATAACATGCACATCTGCAATGCTGTGCATAGCTGCAAACGTCTGCATATAGTGTCGCTTCTCTACCCCGCTTGACTTCCGTCGCCGACTTATGTCGACCTAGCCAATACCTCCTTATAATTTCTCTTTCCTTTCGAAGACCCTTAACATCTATAGTGCATATGAAAGCCCGTGGAAATGGGGTTCAAGACGATGTATAACATGCCCATGTGCACTGGCATGCCAAGCTGCATACGTCTGCGTGTCATGCAGCATCTCCTGTGCGTCGCCAACACCATCAGCGCATGATCCTTTCGTTAATAATGTCTACATGCCTGATGCGACTTTTAATATCTTATATTCATTAGAAAGAGCATTTCAATTCGCTTCGAACGGTGTATGGCATGTGCATGTGCGACGTTGAGCAAAGATGCTAGGCATGTCCGTATGTAATGCCGCATGGTAGTTCCGTCGCGACGGCGCCGGTAGCGGAAGTAGGCTTTCGTTCTAATTTCGTTATCACTCTTTGGATTTCTAATATCTATGATTCAATTGAAAGGTCTTTCCGTGGGGTTTCTGGCGATGCATAACATGCACATCTGCAATGCTGTGCATAGCTGCAAACGTCTGGATATAGTGTCGCTTCTCTACCCCGCTTGACTTCCGTCGCCGACTTATGTCGACCTAGCCAATACCTAATTTATAATTTCTCTTTCCTTTCGAAGACCCTTAACATCTATAGTGCATATGAAAGCCCGTGGAAATGGGGTTCAAGACGATGTATAACATGCCCATGTGCACTGGCATGCCAAGCTGCATACGTCTGCGTGTCATGCAGCATCTCCTGTGCGTCGCCAACACCATCAGCGCATGATCCTTTCGTTAATAATGTCTACATGCCTGATGCGACTTTTAATATCTTATATTCATTAGAAAGAGCATTTCAATTCGCTTCGAACGGTGTATGGCATGTGCATGTGCGACGTTGAGCAAAGATGCTAGGCATGTCCGTATGTAATGCCGCATGGTAGTTCCGTCGCGACGGCGCCGGTAGCGGAAGTAGGCTTTCGTTCTAATTTCGTTATCACTCTTTGGATTTCTAATATCTATGATTCAATTGAAAGGTCTTTCCGTGGGGTTTCTGGCGATGCATAACATGCACATCTGCAATGCTGTGCATAGCTGCAAACGTCTGGATATAGTGTCGCTTCTCTACCCCGCTTGACTTCCGTCGCCGACTTATGTCGACCTAGCCAATACCTAATTTATAATTTCTCTTTCCTTTCGAAGACCCTTAACATCTATAGTGCATATGAAAGCCCGTGGAAATGGGGTTCAAGACGATGTATAACATGCCCATGTGCACTGGCATGCCAAGCTGCATACGTCTGCGTGTCATGCAGCATCTCCTGTGCGTCGCCAACACCATCAGCGCATGATCCTTTCGTTAATAATGTCTACATGCCTGATGCGACTTTTAATATCTTATATTCATTAGAAAGAGCATTTCAATTCGCTTCGAACGGTGTATGGCATGTGCATGTGCGACGTTGAGCAAAGATGCTAGGCATGTCCGTATGTAATGCCGCATGGTAGTTCCGTCGCGACGGCGCCGGTAGCGGAAGTAGGCTTTCGTTCTAATTTCGTTATCACTCTTTGGATTTCTAATATCTATGATTCAATTGAAAGGTCTTTCCGTGGGGTTTCTGGCGATGCATAACATGCACATCTGCAATGCTGTGCATAGCTGCAAACGTCTGCATATAGTGTCGCTTCTCTACCCCGCTTGACTTCCGTCGCCGACTTATGTCGACCTAGCCAATACCTCCTTATAATTTCTCTTTCCTTTCGAAGACCCTTAACATCTATAGTGCATATGAAAGCCCGTGGAAATGGGGTTCAAGACGATGTATAACATGCCCATGTGCACTGGCATGCCAAGCTGCATACGTCTGCGTGTCATGCAGCATCTCCTGTGCGTCGCCAACACCATCAGCGCATGATCCTTTCGTTAATAATGTCTACATGCCTGATGCGACTTTTAATATCTTATATTCATTAGAAAGAGCATTTCAATTCGCTTCGAACGGTGTATGGCATGTGCATGTGCGACGTTGAGCAAAGATGCTAGGCATGTCCGTATGTAATGCCGCATGGTAGTTCCGTCGCGACGGCGCCGGTAGCGGAAGTAGGCTTTCGTTCTAATTTCGTTATCCCTCTTTGGATTTCTAATATCTATGATTCAATTGAAAGGTCTTTCCGTGGGGTTTCTGGCGATGCATAACATGCACATCTGCAATGCTGTGCATAGCTGCAAACGTCTGCATATAGTGTCGCTTCTCTACCCCGCTTGACTTCCGTCGCCGACTTATGTCGACCTAGCCAATACCTCCTTATAATTTCTCTTTCCTTTCGAAGACCCTTAACATCTATAGTGCATATGAAAGCCCGTGGAAATGGGGTTCAAGACGATGTATAACATGCCCATGTGCACTGGCATGCCAAGCTGCATACGTCTGCGTGTCATGCAGCATCTCCTGTGCGTCGCCAACACCATCAGCGCATGATCCTTTCGTTAATAATGTCTACATGCCTGATGCGACTTTTAATATCTTATATTCATTAGAAAGAGCATTTCAATTCGCTTCGAACGGTGTATGGCATGTGCATGTGCGACGTTGAGCAAAGATGCTAGGCATGTCCGTATGTAATGCCGCATGGTAGTTCCGTCGCGCCGGCGCCGGTAGCGGAAGTAGGCTTTCGTTCTAATTTCGTTATCACTCTTTGGATTTCTAATATCTATGATTCAATTGAAAGGTCTTTCCGTGGGGTTTCTGGCGATGCATAACATGCACATCTGCAATGCTGTGCATAGCTGCAAACGTCTGCATATAGTGTCGCTTCTCTACCCCGCTTGACTTCCGTCGCCGACTTATGTCGACCTAGCCAATACCTCCTTATAATTTCTCTTTCCTTTCGAAGACCCTTAACATCTATAGTGCATATGAAAGCCCGTGGAAATGGGGTTCAAGACGATGTATAACATGCCCATGTGCACTGGCATG